>NC_057812.1:329043615-329077057 GCF_018294505.1 Triticum aestivum
TTCATCCCATCGATCGGCTTCAGTTAACAGCAGTAGCGAATGAATCACTCGATCAGGTTCAGTTAACAGCATTCGATTGATCGCTCGGGTTCAGTAACGCGTAGCCTGCAGTGCAATCGCTCGGGTTCAGTTAGACCCCAATGCCTCGCTCGGGTTTAGTTAGAGCCAATGCCTCGCACACACGTGCGTACGTGTACGAGAGAAATGCGCATCGCTCGGCCCCCGACCTCCCACCGTAATCGGGAACTCCTCGAATTTTTCCTCCCCCTCGCTTCTACCACGGTTTTTTCCATCATGGACGGCCCAAAGAATGTCATGCAGCTGCGTCTCCGGCCTGCCTAGGACAAAAAGCCCATTTTCTGTCATGATTTTTTGCCATAGAAGTAGGAGCCCACCACATCTATGATGATACCGGGTTTTGTCACAATTATCGTCATAGAAGTGTCATATGTATGACAGAAAAAAATTTGTTCGGCCCAAAATGTCATGGATGTGTCTTTTTTTGTAGTGTTGGCCATGACCTTGTCGTCTCCCCGGCTTCGATGACGGCCTCCTCATACGCCAGCAGGAAAGCTGACGGGTCCACTGCGCCGTCTTAGCACGGCGATGTTTCCGGCTTGAACTTGGGCGGCCACTGCACCCACCGCAGGGCGGGAGCCAGGGCTCGGAGCCCCCTGGCCCCATCGTCAACAATGGCCGTCGTAGTCGGCGGCAGGGTGCCTGCCATGCGGGCGGAGCGCAGTGTCGTCGGAGCGCAGATCGACAAAAGAGAAGTTACGACGCACCCCCTACCTGGCGCGCCAAATGACGGATCACGGGTTCCGGCAAACCCTTGAGGTTCGAACACTGGGGGGCGCCCGAAGGTTTTCTCCCTATCGATCCACACCCTAGCTCTCTAAGATCTCGCAGATGAACTCAATGAACTCACAGCACAGAAAGACACAAGAGTTATACTGGTTCGAGCACCGTTGTGGTGTAATACCCTACTCCAGTGTGGTGGTGGTGGATTTCCTCTTGGGCTGATGAAGAACAGTTACAAGGGGAAGAACAACCTCCTGAGGTTGAGGTGTTCTTGTGCTTGGTGGACTTGTGATTGGGTCAATCCTCACTTGTCTCTCGTCCCTTTTTCCGTTCCCTTTTCCGCCGCCCTTCTCTGTGGTGGCTTGTTCTACTTATATAGGCACTGGTCCTCTCCCCAAATATTGAGCGGGAAGGGAGCCAACAACGGCCAATTCAAAAGGGGACAACTAGTACAAGTTATCCTGACAAAAGGTGGTCTTCGCCTGCCAAAGGATCTGGTGGTGGCGCCTTCTTGGGCTCCATGGTGGCCTCCGTCCTGCCATCCTTCGGGTCTTGGTCTCGTTGCACCAATATGGAAACCTTTGACTGATGCCTCGGTACTCCGCGCCCGCACTTGCCCCCGTGGCACCAAAGAGGAAACAAGGACACTTCGCGCGCTGGCGCCCGCCTGGTCTCGATCGTCATGGCTCACGTCATGATGACATCGTGAGGTTTGCCTTGCCTTGATCTCTCCGCCCCTTGCGAGCCTGCCTGGGAGTCCACTCCTGAGGAGGTCTTGCGTCGTCCGCCTCGTGAGGCTTGGCCCCTCGCGAGGGTCTTGAATGCCTTGTCGATCAAGATGGGCAGTACAAACCTGCCAGCCCAGCCACGCCATAGGCAAGTCTGGGGACCCCCATCCCTAGGACGCTGACACCAACAACAGAAAACACCCTACCGCAGTGGTATGGCTAGGATGGTCCTCCTCGTAAAAAGATGATGGGTGTATGGGACCATTTGAGCGGTTTCCAAGCCTCTGGCGCTGGTTCCACGGCATTGAAATCTCTTGCCCACAATTTGAGCTGGCGGTGAGAAGCGTGCAAATATGCACCTCCGTCAATGCACAGGGCGTCTGTGGCCTTATGAAACTCCTGGTCAATGGTTTCCTCTTCATCCCCTCCATCACTCTCATCATTACAGGTTTCCTTCTCTCGGCCTCTGGCGGGCTTTCCTTGCTTCCGAAAGGGTTTGCCGGGGAGGTTTACTTCACCACCTCGGCCCTTACTGCCAGCAAAATTCTGACCCTTTTCCTTATCCCGCTTCTCATACTCTGCTCTCTTTTTCTTGAAGAGCTGCTCTACCTGATGAGACTCTTGAAGGTCGTGGCCCTTGGTCCTATGGATCTTGCAATATGGCCCATCACTCTTCCCGGCTTTCTCAGCAGCAGCTGCTTCCCGGCAATCAGTGCGTGCGGCAGCTTCCTTGTCGAGGACCTCAGTCTTGGCCTTCTTGCCGGTACTAGGCACACCAGAACCTTCAACAATCATCACTGCTTTATCTCTCTGCTTCTTACTATGCTTCTTGCTCTTTTTCTGACTGGTTGATTCATCATCATCCTCTGAATCAGCATTGGTGCAATCTTCCTCTCTGGGAAACTTCCTTCCATCCACCATCCGGGCACACTTATCCACCAATGTGTAAAGCTCCTTCACAGTCTTGGGAAACCGCACGTTCATATTGGAACGGATACGACGGTTGCGCACATTGGACTGGAAGGCAGCTATTACAGCTGTCGGATGGATATTTGGGATATTTCTATGAACTTTGCTAAATCTCTATAAATACTTACGGAGGGTTTCTCCTTCTTTCTACAGGAGAAGCTGCAAATCGCTGGGCCTGCTAGGTTCCTGATGACCGCTAGGGAAAGCACCAATGAACTCGTGGCACAGGTCAGCCCATGAAGAAATGGAGTTCTCCGGTAGGTGCATTAGCCAAGACCTCACATTGGACTTGAGGGCCAAAGGGAAGTAGTTGGAGAACACCTTCTCATCTCTTCCCCTGGCAGCCTGAACAGTAATGGTGTAGATGCTCAGGAACCCTACCGGGTTTAGCCTCCCGTCATATTTCTCAGGTATCTCTGGCTTGAACAAGTGAACGGATGGCCAACAGACTTGTCGCAGCTC
This sequence comes from Triticum aestivum, assembly GCF_018294505.1. Taxonomy (NCBI): domain Eukaryota; kingdom Viridiplantae; phylum Streptophyta; class Magnoliopsida; order Poales; family Poaceae; genus Triticum; species Triticum aestivum. The sequence continues at coordinate 329,046,576 of NC_057812.1, forward strand.
TCGTGTAAAGGCAGGGCAGCCAACCTCGAAAGGTAGGCACCCACCAACACCGAGCATAGGCTGGTCAACGTTGAGGCCGTCGTACTCGTCGGTCCGGGGGAGGTCGTCGCGGCGCTGCTCGACGACACGCACGTCTCCTCTCCGCCTATCCTCCGGGGCTCGACGTTGGCCTGGACGTGCTCGAGGGTCTGAGGAGGCCATTGAGACGTTGTTGGAGTCTTGATTCTGTTGCTCTTGTGCTGGCTACCGTGGCGGGGATTGCATTGTGTGGATGGCCCCTTCCATGCGGTCAGTAGCACGAGTTGTTGCTGTCGCTTGGGGAGGTCGCGGCGGACCAGCTCGCCGTGAGCCCCCAGCTTCGGCGAAACCGAGCAGACTTTGGATGGTGACACGCCACTCGTCCATTTGCTCGGCCACCGGCGGAAACCTCGGCAGCATCTGAGCTCGCGCCATGGCCTCCGAAGTCGTACTTGGCATGGATGTTGACGAAGTCGATCGTACCATCGCTCGGCTGCTGACGGTGCCAGCGGCGGTAACGCTGTGCCCCTACTGTCGCTACGGGGTGACCACCTGGACATGGTGTGGCGAGGGCGCTCGAGGGCCAGTGGCTCCGTCGGGCCCAGCGGCTTGGTCAGCTCATCTGAGGGGAGGTGCACGCGCCGCGACCGCACCCACGATGGGGGCGGCCGAAGGGCGGTGGTTCGCCCCGGTCTGAGCGTCGTTACTGCGGTTGTGCCCACTGGCGGGGGAGAGCTGCGCAGATGGAGCGACCCCCTCACCAGTACCTTGTGGAACGTGAACGTCAAGGTGTTGTTGAAGCTGCTCTCCTCCGGCACCTCCTGCTCTTGTGTCGGTCGCGGGGGAAATGGCGATGGTGCCACCTGCTCCGAGCACCTCCCCAACAGCGTCCGTGCCCTTGTGTGCCTCCGCACCTCCTGCAGCGTTGGAGGTTGCGGGCGGCGGAGTCCTTGAGGTGGATGTGTGAGCTGAAGGACCGGGCTTCTTATTGCGCGCCATGGTTGATGGCGTCGTCGAGGATGAAGATGGTGATGAAGTTGATGCACTGCGCACGCCTTCAGGTTCGCACAAGTGAGCCCCCTACCTGGCGCGCCAAAGATGTCATGGGAAACCACGAGCACCTATGGGACCAGGAGGTCCCTTGCTGGTTTGGCAGGGGTGACGCGTTGCACAAAGAGCAGACTAGCGTGGGGGCAGCATGGCAGAGATCACATAGGCAATTCACCCAGGTTCGGGCCGCCATGAGGCGTAGAACCCTACTCCTGCTTTGGTGGATTGATGGTGGAAAAGGTGGTGGTGGTGTGGAGTACACTTGCCCGGCAAGGGTTGCCTCAGGCAGCAGTGGTTACGCGCGTATGGGGGTGTGAGTTATCCAATCTTCTAACCCTTTCTACAGTTTCCATGGGCCTCCTTTTATAGATCAAGGGGTAACCACAGTGGAAAAGTAGTCATTATGCACTGATAAGAAGCAAATAGTGCTATCATACCTAACTCTGTGGGCTGACAAGGTGCATTAAATGCACCACTTAACGTCGCATTGTTGGTCGCCCGGCAAGGCTTGTCGGGCTATCTTTCCAGCTCTGCGCCTGCTCGCTTGACACGTGTAGGACGGGTGTCATCTGCGGGTTTCTCCTGTAGGAAATGGCTGCCATTTGGCGAATGGCTGCCACTTAATCACCTTGCGGCTTGACACCACACTGATCGAGGACGTGGGTCATGTTACAGTGGTTGGTGAGGTGGTTTTGCCTCCGTGAGCCCTGGCAGGCCCTGCCGGGGCGCCTCGGTTGTCTACATCTGGGGATGGCCTCGCCCCTTGTCGGGCTCGCCTGCCCGGCAAGGGAGGCTTTTCTCTTGAAAATATCCTGCCTTCTTGGCTCGTCCTTGGTCCTTCTGATCTGCATGTTGATCCTTTGAACTTCTTGGGTTCTTGTACTCTGACTTGGGCTGGTGCTTCAATCTTGTTCTCGTGCCTGTGCACAGTCTGGGCAACAAACCCAGGGTTTGTTGCACCGACAATGTGTCCCTCTCAAAAGGTGTGTCCAATAAATATGATTGTGGCAAACTAAAAAGAAAACAAAGAAAAGACTCATATAATACATGACGCTCCAAGTAAAACTCATATCATGTGATGAACAAAAATATAGCTCCAAGTTATTTACCGATGGTTGGTAGAAGAAAGAGGGATGACATCTGTGGCATCCCCAAGCTTAGAGTCTTCGGTGTCCTTGAATATTACCTTGAGGAGCCTTGGGCATCCCCAAGCTTAGGGTCTTGCCATCCTTATTCCTTCATCCATCGCGATCTCGCTTAAAACTTGAAAACTTCACCACACAAAACTCAATAGAAAACTCATGAGATCCATTAGTATAAAAAGCAAATCATCAACTTTAGGTACTGTTGTAAACCCATTCATATTTTATTATTGCATAATACCTACTGTATTCTAACTTCACCATGACTTATACCCCTCGATACAATCCATAGATTCATCAAAACAAGCAAACTATGCAACGAAAACAGAATCTGTCAAAAACAGAACAATATGTAATGATCTGGACAAACGCAATACTTATGTAACTCCAAAAATTATGAAAAATAGGAAAACATGGGGAATTTTTATATCAATAATGTTCAAAATATTCATAATTTTATCTCATTCTAGTGAATTTAAACAATTCTGCTACTAGGTGCAAAAGTTTCTGTTTTCCACATAATCAAATCAACTATCAACCAAACCATCCCAAAGCTTTACTTGGCACAAACACTAATTTAATCACAAAACCACAACCATAAAAGTAGCATAATTGTGTGCACACGCAAAAACAGAAAACAAAAGGGGGGGAATGAAGATAACTATTGGGATGCCTCCCAACAAGCGCTATTGTTTTACGCCCCTAGCTAGGCGTAGTGCATAGTTTCAAGTATTGTCATCCTTTATTTTTGCATCATGGGATACGTGTTCATCAGGAGGCTTTTCAAAAACAATGGGGAACACATCATTAACCAAAATTTTAGCACTATTAAGGCAACTTTCCTCAAATTCTTGTTGGTTCCCTTCTACTATCCAAGAATATTGCTGATTAATACCATTGAAAACTTGTTGGATAATGTGTATAGGAGGAACTTTCTTTTTGGTGTTTTCATCAAAAGTATGATTATCACGAAAATACCTCAACAAATAATCTTCATCATATAAAATTTCATCTATAACAGGATGTTCATGGCTCATATTAAAAAATCAAAGATCCCTCTAGCCTCACGTAATGTATAATCATATTCATTCATAAGGACAAGAGTAGCTATCTTTTTAGCCTTAGGGTTATTTATAACAAGTAATTCATGGAACAATCTCCACAAAGTGCAGTGAGTACGCAAAAATCTTCTCTCAAGTTTAAGAATAAAGTGTTGAAATAGCTTCAGCGTAACTCTTAGTTCTTTTCAGAATAGGAATGTCATCACAAACCAATGACCCTGTACAATTAAAGAATTCCTGAGTAACACCTTTTCCTATGATGTTCCCACTTCCCGCAACAAAAATTTTATAATCCAAATTTGTGGGAATTTCAACTTTAGGGATTTTACCATCCTCACTTTTTTATAACAACTCAAACATGGTAACGACTTCAAGCAAGCAAACAAACAAATGAAAATATTTTTGTGTTTTTGTAAAACTAATTTAGAAGTGGGGAAGATGAAACGAGAGGCAAATGGCAAATGAAAGTAAGAACAAGTAGATGGTAGTTTATGCAAAGGTACTTGATAGGTTTTGGTGATTTCTCCCCAGCAATGGAGCCAGAAATTCTTTCTCCTACTTGTGAGCTGCGTTGGGATTTCCTCGAAGAGGAGAGGATGATGCAGTATAGTAGAGATAAATATTTCCCTCAATTTAGAACCAAGGTTATCAATCCAGTAGGACAACCACACAAAACCTCGTTAATAGCACCTACACACAAAAGAGCAAATACTTGCACCCAATGCGATCAAGGGGGTTGTCAATCCCCTTGGTGGTTTTTTGCAAGGATCAAATCTAATAGTGACAGATAAGTAATTAAAACACAACATAAAATAACGGTAAATAAATTGCAACAAGGTATTTTCTGATTTAATATATGATAAAGTAGACCCAGGGGCATAGTTTTCACTAGAGGCTTCTCTCTCCAACAAAAAGCATACGGTGGGTAAACAAATTACTATAGGGAAATTGGTAGAAAAGCGCATAGTTATGACGACATTCAAGGCAATGATCATATATATAGGCATCATGCCCCAAACAAGTAGACCGGATCTTGCCTGCATCTACAACTATTACTCCACCCATCGACCACTATCCAGAATGCATCTAGAGTATTAAGTTCATGAAAAATGGAGTAACGCCTTAAGCAAGTTGACATGATGTAGACAAAGTAAATCCAATCAATATGAATAAACGCCATCATTTTCCCCTTAATGGCAACAATACAAATACGTGTATTGTGCCCTTCTGTCATTGGGATATAGATCATTGTAATATTGAACCCATTACGAAGCACCTCTCCCATTGCAAGATAAATAAATCTAGTTGGCCAAAACGAACGGATAGATCGGAGGGAAATACAAAGCTATAACAATCATGCACAAAAGAACTCAGAGAAGACTCAATTAATATTCATGAATAATCTAATCATAAACCCACAATTCATCATATGCCAACAAACACACCACATAAGAAGATTACATCGAATAGATCTCCAAGAAATTCGAGGAGAACATTGTATTGAAGATCAAAGAGAGAGAAGAAGCCATCTAGCTACTAGCTATGGACCTATAGGTCTGTGGTAAACTGCTCACACATCCTCGGAAGGGCAGCAACGTTGATGTAGGAGCCCTCAACGAACGATTCCCGCACCTTATATTATCGGAAAAGGCCTCCAGATTGGATCGTGGAAGAATAGAAACTTGCGGTGGGGAAAAAGGTATTTTGGGTGGCTCTCTGATGTATTGGGAATATTTGGGAATTAATAGAGTTGGAATCAGGTCAAGAGGTGCCATGAGGGGCGCACAAGCCTGAGGGCCACACCTCCCGAGCTTCTCTCTCCCTCGTGACCCATCAGGTCTTCTCCCGAACCTTCTAGGGTCACGTCTGGTCCAGAAAAAATCAATCCAAAGTTTTTTCTTCGCCTGGACTGTGTCTAGTATTGATTTTCTGAAAAGCCAAAAACAAGAAAAAAATAGCAACTGGCATTGGGAACTAGGTTTATAGGTAGTCCCAAAAATGATATATGATTGCATATAAATATCCAAGATTGATAGTGTAATAGCATGGAACAATAAAAATTATAGATATGTTGGAGACGTGTCACGTACTCACCAACATCCTCTGGATCTACAAAATACTTTGGAATGTAACACATACATGTCCTTGGTTATATTTCCTTCTCATGGAAATCCTTTCGACGTCCATCCCGTCACGTCTCATAATTGAAATATGTACTGATACGTCCATTTTGCATCATGCTTTTATATTGATATTTATTGCATTATGGGTTTTTATTACATATTATGTCACAATACTTATGCCTATTCTCTCTTATTTTACAAAGTTTGCATGAAGAGGTAGAATGCCGGCAGCTGGAATTCTGGGCTGGAAAAGGATCAAATATTAGAGACCTATTCTGCTCAACTCCAAAAGTACTGAAACTTCACAGGAGCATGTTTCAGAATATATAAAAAATATTGGGCGAAGGAAGTACCAGAGGGGGGCACCCACCATCCACGAGGGTGGGGGCGCGCCCCCTGCCTCGTGGACCCCCTGGCAGCCCTCTGATGCCCATCTTTGGCTATATGGAGTCTTTTGTCCTGGAAAATATCACAAGAAAGCTCACGGGACGAAACTGCGCCACCACGAGGTGGAACCAATCTAATGCTCCGACGGAGCTGTTCTGCCGGGGAAACTTCCCTGTGGGAGGGGGAAATCATCACCATTGATCCTATCATCGGGAGGGGGTCAATCTCCATCAACATCTTCACTAGCACCATCTCATCCCAAACCCTAGTTCATATCTTGTATCCAATCTTTGTCATAAACCTCATATTGGTACTTGTGGGTTGCTAGTAGTGTTCATTACTCCTTGTAGTTGATGCTAGTTGGTTTATTCGGTGCAAGATCATATGTTCAAATCCTTTATGCAAATGAATGTCACTCTGATTATGACAATGAATATGATTTGTGAGTAGTTATGTTTGTTCCTAAGGACATGGGAGAAGTCTTGCTATAAGTAGTCATGTGAATTTGGTGTTCGTTCGATATTTTGATGAGATGTATGTTGTCTTTCCTCTAGTGGTGTCATGTGAACGTCGACTACATGACACTTTACCATTGTTTGGGCCTAGAGGAAGGAATTGGGGAGTAATAAGTAGATGATGGGTTGCTAGAGTAACAGAAGCTTAAACCCTAGTTTATGAGTTGCTTCATACGGGGCTGATTTGGATCCATATGTTTCATGCTATGGTTAGGTTTACCTTAATACTTGTTTTGTAGTTGCGGATGCGTGCAATAGGGGTTAATCATAAGTGGGATGTTTTTCCAAGGAAGGTCAGTACCCAAGCACCGGTCCACCCACATATCAAATTATCAAAGTACCGAACGCGAATCATATGAACGTGATGAAAACTAGCTTGACGATAATTCCCATGTGTCCTCGGGAGCACTTTCCTTCATATAAGAGTTTATCCAGGCTTGTCCTTTGCTACCAAAAGGATTGGGCCATCTTGATGCACCTTATTTACTTTTATTACTTGTTATCCGTTACAAATTATCTTATCACAAAACTATTTGTTACCGATAATTTCAGTGCTTGCAGAGAATACCTTACTGAAAACTGCTTATCATTTCCTTCTGCTCCTCGTTGGGTTCGACACTCTTACTTATCAAAAGGACTACGATAGATCCCCTATTCTTGTGGGTCCTCAAGACTCTTTTCTGGCACCGTTGCCGAGGAGTGAAGTGCCTTTGGTAGGTGGAATTTGGCAAGGAAAAATTTATATAGTGTGCTGAAATTTACTATCACTTGTTACTATGGAACATAATCCTTTGAGGGGCTTGTTCGGGGTATCTTCACCTCGACCAATAGATCAAAGAGTTGCTCCTCAACCTACTGAACCTACTGAAAATGTTTACTTTGAAATTCCTTCGGGTATGATATAGAAACTGCTAGCTAATCCTTTTATAGGAGATGGAACATTACATCCTGATTTGCACCTAATCTATGTGGATGAAGTTTGTGGATTATTTAAGCTTGCAGGTATGCCCGAGGATGTTATCAAGAAGAAGGTCTTCCCTTTATTTTTGAAGGGAAAGTCATTGACATGGTTTAGGCTATGTGATGATATGGGATCAAGGAACTACAACCAATTGAAATTAGAATTTCATCAGAAGTTTTATCCTATGCATCTTGTTTATCGTGACCGTAACTATATATATAATTTTTGGCCTCGCGAAGGATAAAGCATCGCTCAAGCTTGGGGGATGCTTAAGTCAATATTATATTCATGCCCCAATCATGAGCTCTCAAGAGAAATTATTATTCAAAAATTTTATGCTCGGCTTTCTCTCGATAATCGCTCCATGCTCGATACTTCTTGTACTGGCTCTTTTATGATGAAGATTATTGAATTCAAATGGGATTTATTGAAAATAATTAAATGCAACTCTGAAGAGATCTCGACAAAGGTAAGGAGTCAGGTATAACACCTAAGTTTGATGGTGTTAAATCTTTTATGGATACCGATGCTTTCCGTGAATTTAGCCCTAAATATGGACTTGACTCTGAGATAGTAGCTTCTTTCTGTGAATCCTTTGATACTCATGTTGATCTCCCTAAGGAGAAGTGGTTTAAATATAATCCTCCCATTGAAGTAAAAGTAGTTGCACCTATTAAAGTTGAATAAAAGACTATCACTTATAAAGATCCTGTTGTTCCTACTGCTTATATTGAGAAACCACCTTTCCCTGTTAGAATAAAGAATCATGCTAAAGCTTTAACTGTGGTTTGTAAAAGTAATACCAGAACACCTACACCCTCTGGGAAAATTAAAGTTGAACCTAGTATTGCTATGGTTAAAGATCTCTTTGCCGATAATATTGATGGGCATGTTATTTACTTATGTGATGACGCTGCTAGAATTGCTAGACCTAACACTAAAAATAAACATAGACCTGTTGTAGGCATGCATGTTATTTCTGTTAAAATAGGAGATCATTTCTATCATGGCTTATGTGATATGGGTGCTAGTGCAAGTGCAATACCTCATTCCTTATATAAAGAAATTATGCATGAGCACCTGCTGAGATAGAGGAAATTGATGTTACAATTAAGCTTGCCAATAGAGAAACTATTTCACCAGTTGGGATTGTTAGAGATGTTGAAGTCTTGTGTGGGAAAGTTAAATATCATGCTGATTTTCTTGTTCTTGGTTCCCCACAAGATAACTTTTGTCCCATTATATTTGGTAGACCCTTCTTGAATATTGTTAATGCTAAGATAGACTGCAAAAAGGATGTTGTTACTATTGGTTTGGGGGATATGTCTCATGAGTTTAATTTTGCTAAATTTCATAGATAACCCCATGATAAAGAATTTCCTAGTAAAGATGAAATTATTGGTATTGCTTCTATTGTCGTGCCTCCTAATGATCCTTTAGAACAATATTTGCTCGACCATGAAAATGATATGTTTATGAATGAAAGAACGGAAATAGATGAAGAATTCTTTAAATAGGGCCCTATTTTGAAACACAACTTGCCTGTTGAAATTCTAGGGGGTCCTCCTCCACCCAAGGGTGACCCGTTGTTTGAGCTCAAACCTTTACCTGATACTCTTAAATATGCTTATCTTGATGAGAAAGAGATATATCCTGTTATTATTAGTGCTAACCTTTCAGAGCATGAAGAAAAGAAATTATTGAAAACTCTCAAGAAGCACCGTGCTGCTATTGGATATACTCTTGATGATCTTAAGGACATTAGTCCCACTCTATGCCAGCACAAAATAAAATTGGAGAAAGACACGAAACTGGTTGTTGATCACCAACGACGGTTAAATCCTAAGATGAAAGAAGTGGTAAGAAAAGAAATACTAAAGCTTCTGGAGGCAGGTATAATTTATCCCGTTGCTAATAGTCAGTGGGTAAATCATGTCCATTGTGTCCCTAACAAGGGAGGTATTACTGTTGTTCCTAATGATAAAGATGAACTGATCCCACAAAGAATTGTTACAGGTTATAGAATGGTAATTGATTTCCACAAATTAAATAAAGCTACTAAAAAGGATCATTAACCTTTACCTTTTATTGATCAAATGCTAGAAAGATTATCCAAACATACACATTTTTTCTTTCTAGATGGTTATTCTGGTTTCTCTCAAATACCTGTGTCAAAAGAGGATGAAGAAAAGACAACTTTTACCTGCCCTTTCGGTACCTTTGCTTATAGACATATGCCTTTTGGTTTATGCAATGCACCTGCTACCTTTCAAAGATGTATGACCGATATATTATCCGACGTTTATGAAAAGACTGTTAAGGTATTCATGGATGATTTTTCTGTATATGGAACTTCCTTTGATGATTGTTTAAGCAACCTTGATCGAGTTTTGCAGAGATGTGAAGAAACTAATCTTGTCTTGAATTGGGAGATGTGCCACTTTATGGTTAATGAAGGTATTGTCTTGGGGCATAAAATTTCTGAAAAAGGTATTGAAGTTGATAAACCTAAAGTTGATGCTATTGAAAAGATGTCGTGTCCTAAGGATATCAAAGGAATAAGAAGTTTCCTTGGTCATGCCGGTTTTTATAGGAGGTTCATTAAGGACTTATCAAAAATCTCCAGCCTCTGACTAATCTCTTAAAAAGGATATTACTTTTGTTTTTGATGATGATTGTGTAGAAGCATTTGAAATACTTAAGAAAGATTTGATTTCTGCACATATTGTTCAGCCACCTGATTGGAATTTACCCTTTGAAATTATGTGTGATGCTAGTGATTATGCTGTAGGGGCTGTTTTAGGACAAAGGGTTGATAAGAAATTAAATGTTATCCAATATGCTAGTAAAACTCTAGACAGTGCCCAAAGAAATTATGCTACTACTAAAAAGGAATTTTTAGCAGTTGTGTTTGCTTGTGATAAGTTCAGACCTTATATAATTGATTCTAAAGTAACTGTTCACACTGATCATGCTACTATTAAATATCTTATGGAAAAGAAAGATGCTAAACCTAGACTTATTAGATGGGTTCTCTTGCTTCAAGAATTTCATTTGCATATTATTGATAGAAAGGGAACTGAGAACCCCATTGTAAACAACTTGTCTAGGTTATAGAATGTTCTTGATGACCCACTACATATTGATGATAGCTTTCCTGATGAACAATTAGCTATCATAAATGCTTCTCGTACTGCTCCATGGTATGCTGATTATGCTAATTATATTGTTGCTAAATTTATACCACCTAGTTTCACATACCAGCAAAAGAAAAAGTTCTTCTATGATTTAAGACATTACTTCTGGGATGACCCACACCTTTATAAAGAAGGAGTAGATGGTGTCATTAGACGTTATGTACCTCAGCATGAACAGGAACAGATCCTAAGCAAGTGTCACTCTGAGGCTTATGGAGGACACCATGCTGGAGATAGAACTACACATAAGGTACTGCAATCTGGTTTTATTGGCCTACTCCCTTCAAGGATGCCCGTAAGTTTGTTTTGTCTTGTGATGAATGTCAAAGAAGTGGTAATATTAGTAGACATCAAGAAATGCCTATGAATTATTCACTTGTTATTGAACCATTTGATGTTTGGGGCTTTGATTATATGGGACCTTTTCCTACCTCTAATGGGTATACTCATATTTTAGTTGCTGTTGATTACGTTAATAAGTGGGTAGAAGTTATTCCAACTAGTAGTGTTGATCATAACACCTCTATTAAGATGCTTAAAGAAGTTATTTTTCCGAGGTTTGGAGTCCCTAGATATTTAATGACTGATGGTGGTTCACATTTTATTCATGGTGATTTTTGTAAGATGCTTGCTAAGTATGATGTTAATCATAGAATTGCATCTCCATATCATCCATAGTCTAGTGGTCAAGTAGAATTGAGTAATAGAGAGCTTAAATCAATTTTGCAAAAGACTGTTAATAGATCTAGAAAGAATTGGTCCAAGAAACTTGATGATGCATTATGGGCATATAGGACTGCATATAAAAATCCTATGGGTATGTCTCCGTATAAGATGGTTTATGGAAAAGCATGTCACTTACCTCTCGGACTAGAGCATAAGGCATATTGGGCCATTAAAGAGCTCAATTATGATTTCAAACTTGCCGGTGAGAAGAGGCCTTTTGACATTAGCTCACTGGATGAATGGAGAACCCAAGCCTATGAGAATGCCAAACTATTTAAACAAAAAGTTAAAAGATGGAATGACAAAAAGATACAAAAACATGAGTTTAATGTAGGTGATTATGTATTGTTATACAACTCTCGTTTAAGATTTTTTGCAGGAAAATTCCTCTCCAAATGGGAAGGTCCTTACGTCACCGAGGAGGTCTATCGCTCCAGTGCCATAAAAATCAACAACTTCGAAGGCACAAATCCGGGGGTGGTGAACGGTCAAAGAATCAAACATTATATCTCAGGTAATCCCATAAATGTTGAAACTAATGTTATTGAAACTATAACCCCAGAGGAATACATAAGGGACACTTTCCAGAACGTTTCAGACTTCGAAAAGGAATAGGTATGTGGTACGGTAAGTAAACTGACTCCAAAACAGTTCCAATAGCATTTTTCTCTATTTTGGAATATTTAAGAAAATAGGAAAATAAGAAGCAGTCCGGGAAGGACACGAGGCGTCCACGAGGGTGGAGGGCGCGCCCCCTTGCCTCGTGGGCACCTCGTGTGCTCTTCGGACTCCGTTTTCTTGCATGATACTTCTTTTGGTTGGGAAAAATTCATTATATAATCTCTCGAAGGTTTTGACCACTTTATCATGCAAATATCCTTTGTTTTTGTTTCGAGCTGCTCTCTGCCAGGGTTGTCAGGGACATGCATCATGTCGTCTCCCTCCTCCTCCAACAATGAGGGCGACGATGCTTGGCTAATGAAGATAGAGCTGAAGAGAGAAGAGCCCGTAGAGATCAACAAGGATGATGGGATCAAGAAGGCCATGGGGGATCAAGTTCCGGCAGTAGTAGACGAAGACATCTTTCAACCTCATCATAATCTCTTTACCCCTATGGAGATTGAAGCTTTTAAGATGATTGAGCTATCTCGCATTCAAAACAAGTATCTCACAAGTGAAAATATTTTGTTGAAGGAGCATACCGTCGCACTCAATGGCATTATCCGCAAATTGGAGGACCTCCTACGCTCGATGTGCGACTATCCATCATCACCAACACCTTCTTCACCAACAAAGAAGAACTGAGTATCGGGTATGGGCACTCCCCTTGGCAACTGCCAAGATTGGGGGAGTGCCCCGGTATCATATCACCATCACACTTTTATCTTTACCGTTTTTCTTAGTTTGATCCTTTTGGTAATATCTTGATCTAGTAGAATAAAGTTTTAGTATGATCTAGTTTTGAGTTTTGCTTTATGATCCTTCTATGTAATCGAGTCCATGAGCTATATATAATAAAGATTAGTGTTGAGTCAAGGGCTTGATTATCTTGCTATGATCCTGAGGGAACAAAAATAAAAGAGAAAGAATAAAAAGAAATAAAGAGATCATATGGATCTTATGGAGAGTAATGACTTCACATATAAAGAGTATGATGAATAAAAGTTGTTGAGAGTTGACAAACATAGCTTTGGTCATCGTTGCAATTAATAGGAAGTAATAAAGAAAGAGAGGTTTTCACATATAAATATACTATCTTGGACATCTTTTATGATTGTGAGCACTCATTAAAATATGACATGCTAAAGAGTTGATGTTGGACAAGGAAGACAACGTAATGGGTTATGTTTTCTTATATCCAAAATAAATTATATTGTCATGGATCATCCAACATGTTGAGCTTTCCTTTCCCTCTCATGCTAGCCAAATTCTTTGCACCAAGTAGAGATACTACTTATGCTTCCAAATATCCTTAAACCCAGTTTTGCCATAAGAGTCCACCAAATCTACCTATGAATTGAGTAAGATCCTTCAAGTAAGTTGTCATTGTTGCAAGCAATAAAAATTGCTCTCTAAATATGTATGAATTATTAGTGTGGAGAAAATAAGCTTTATACAATCTTGTGATGTGGAAGAAATGAAAGCGACGGACTGCATAATAAAGGTCCATATCACAAGTGGCAATATAAAGTGACGATCTTTCGCATTAAGATTTTGTGCATCCAACCATAAAAGTACATAACAACCTCTGCTTCCCTCTGCGAAGGGCCAATCTTTTATTCATGTCTTATACTTCATGCAAGAGTCACGGTGATCTTCACCTTTCCTTTTTACATTTTATCCTCTGGCAAGCACAATGTGTTGGAAAGATCCTGATATATATAGCTAATTGGATGTGAGTTTTCATGAACTATTATTGTTGACATTACCCTTGAGGTAAAAGGTTGGGAGGCAAGACTATAAGCCCCCCTCTTTCTCTGTGTCTGACTAAAACTTCATACCCATAAATATTGCGTGAGTGTTAGCAATAGTGAAATACTAAATGATGGTTGAGTATGTGGACTTGCTAAAAAGCTCTTATATTGACTCTTTCCTATGTTATGATAAATTGCAATTGCTTCAATTACTGAAATTATAGTTTGTTGGTTCTTAATAAAGTTTCTGATTCATACTTGAAATTGTGAATGAATTGTTACTTTAGCATAAGAAATCATATGACAATATTTATATATGTTGCTATTATAAGAATGATCATGATGCCCTCATGTCTGTATTTTATTTTATCGACACCTCTATCTATAAACATGTGGACATATTTTTCCATATCCGCTTTCACTTGAGGATAAGCGGGGTTAAAGCTTGGGGGAGTTGGTACGTCCATTTTGCATCATGCTTTTATATTGATATTTATTGCATTATGGGCTATTATTACACATTATGTCACAATACTTATGCGTATTCTCCCTTATTTTACAAGGTTTACATGAAGAGGGAGAATGCCGGCAGCTGGAATTCTAGGCTGGAAAAGGAGCAAATATTAGAGACCTATTCTGTTCAACTCCAAAACTCCTGAAACTTCACGGGAGCAAGTTTCAGAATATATAAAAAATATTGGGAGAAGGAAGTACCAGAGGGGGGCCACCCGCCATCCACGAGGGTGGGGGCGCCCTACCCCCTGGGCGCACACCCCTGCCTCGTGGAGCCCCTGGCAGTCCTCTGATGCCCATCTTTGGCTATATGGAGTCTTTCGTCCTGGAAAAAATCATAAGCAAGCTCACGGGACGAAACTCCACCGCCACGAGGCGGAACCTTGGCGGAACCAATGTAGGGCTCCAGCGGAGCTGTTCTGCAGGAGAAACTTCCCTCCGGCGTGGGGAAATCATCACCATCGATCCTCTCATCGGGAGGGGGTCAATCTGCATAAACATCTTCACCAGCACCATCTCATCCCAAACCCTAGTTCATATCTTGTATCCAATCTTTGTCCTAAAACCTCAGATTGGTACCTGTGGGTTGCTAGTAGTGTTGATTACTCCTTGTAGTTGATGCTAGTTGGTTTATTCCGTGGAAGATCATATGTTTATATCCTTTATGCATATTAATAACCCTCTTATTATGAACATGAATATGATTTGTGAGTAGTTACGTTTGTTCCTGAGGACATGGGAGAAGTCTTGCTATAAGTAGTCATGTGAATTTGGTATTCGTTCGATATTTTGATGAGATGTATGTTGTGTTTCCTCTAGTGGTGTCATGTGAACGTCGACTACATGACACTTCACCATTGTTTGGGCCTAGAGGAAGGCATTGGGGAGTAATAAGTAGATGATGGGTTGCTAGAGTGACAGAAGCTTAAACCCTAGTTTCTGAGTTGCTTCGTAAGGGGCTGATTTGGATCCATATGTTTCATGCTATGGTTAGGTTGACCTTAATACTTCTTTTGTAGTTGCGGATGCTTGCAATAGGGGTTAATCATAAGTGGGATGCTTGTCCAAGGAAGGACAGTACCCAAGCACCAGTCCACCCACATATCAAATTATCAAAGTACCGAACGCGAATCATATGAACGTAATGAAAACTAGCTTGACGATAATTCCCATGTGTCCTCGGGAGCACTTTCCTTCATATAACAGTTTGTCCAGGCTTTTCCTTTGCTACAAAAAGGATTGGGCCATCTTGCTGCACCTTATTTACTTTTATTACTTGTTACCCGTTACAAATTATCTTATCACAAAACTATCTGTTACCGATAATTTCAGTGCTTGCAAAGAATACCTTACTGAAAACTGCTTATCATTTCCTTCTGCTCCTCATTGGGTTCGACACTCTTACTTATCGAAAGGACTACGATAGATCCCCTATACTTGTGGGTCATCATGTACTAATTGCTTGTATAACCTGAACCGACTTTATGCATCGCTACGGCGAGACAATCTCGCCGTTATCAAGTCCTTGAATTTGTTATAAGCAACAGGTCAAGTTTTATGGATAACACATTTTTATCTATATCAGTTTATAGTTCAATTAATATTTTTTAGACTTTAAGTCTTCCAGAGGGTTTATCAAGATCTAGTATTGAATCATTTATATGGATACTATCTTGGATTATTTTGGCATTTAGCCAATTACGAAGTCAGAGCCCATCAACTACCTTGTGTATTGTAGGTATACTGTTGTTTGACAACAATATATCGTTTGGCTACCTATGAGGTTTGATACGTCTCCGTCGTATCTATAATTTTTTATTGTTTCATGCCAACATTATACAACTTTTATACACTTTTGGCAACATTCTATATGATTTATTTGGACTAACATATTGATCTAGTGCCCAATGCCTTTTCATGTTTGTTGCATGTTTTTGTTTCGCAAAAAATCCATATCAAACGAAGTCCAAATGCGATAAAAATTTACGGAGAATTATTTTGGAATATATGTGATTTTTGGGAGGTGGAATCAACGCAAACGGGGGCCCACAGCCCCCAAGATACACCAGGGCGCACCAGGGGGTGCCAGGCGTGCCTAGGTGTCTTATGCCCTCCTCGTAAGGCGGTTGGGGCCCTTCTTCTGGCACAAGAAAGATAATTTGTGGAAAAAAATCGTGTAAAAATTTCAGCGCAATTGGAGTTACGGATCTCCGGGAATTTAAGAAAGGGTGAAGGGCTAGATCTGAAAACGCAGAACAGAAGAGAACAAAGAGGGAGACCCAATCTTGGAGGAGCTCCCGCCCCTCCGCCACCATGGAGGCCATGGGAGAAGGAGGAGGGTGCTCTCTCCACCTCTCTCCTGGTGGCGTCTGAGTGCCGCCGGGGCAAGGATCGTGACGGCGATCTACATCAACAATCTTGCTACCGTTAACACCAACTCTCTCCCCCTCTATGCAACGGTGTAACACTTCTTCTCCCCGCTGTAATCTCTACTGAAACATGGTGCTCAACTCCATATATTATTTCCCAATGATATTTGCTATCCTATGATGTTTGAGTTGATCCGGTTTGTCCTATGGGTTAATCATGATCTTGGTTGGTATGATTGTATATTTTATTTATGGTGTTGTCATATGGTTCCCTCTGTGTCGCGCAAATGGAGGGGGCCCCACTGTAGGGTGTTGCAATATGTTCATGGTTTGCTTATTGTCCGTGTTGCGGGGGTGACAACTGCCTAAACGCGGATAAGTGGGTTATGGCGTATGGGAGTAAAGAGGACTTGATACTTAATGCTATTTTTGGGTTTTATGACCTTAATGATCTTTAGTAGTTGTGGATGCTTGCAAGTGGTCCAATCATAAGTGCATATGATCCAAGTAGAGAAAGTATGTTAGCTCATGCCTCTCCCTCATATAAAATTGCAGGAATGATTTCCGGTACTTGTTATCAATTGCCTAGGGACAAATGACTTTCTTGTTGACAAAAGCTATCCACTTTTATTACCTTGCAATTTATTCATAGTTTTATTCTTGCAAAGTACTCATAGTTTTATTCTTGCAAAATAGTTTCATACTTGTTTTAGGTATAGCAAATGTCAAGTGTGCGTAGAGTTGTATCGGTGGTCGATAGAACTTGAGGGAATATGTGTTCTACCTTTAGCTCCTTGTTGGGTTCGACACTCTTATTTATCGAAGAAGTCTACAAACAACCTCGTATACTTGTGGGTTATCAAGACCTTTTTCTGGCGCCGTTGCAGGGGAGCAATAGTGTAGGGTGAATATTCTCATGCCTGCTTGATTGCTTTATCACTAAGTAGATTTTATTTCCGGTTCTAAGTTGTTCTCTATCTTTAGTTATGGATATGGAACACGAAAGACCAAAAAATTAGTTGTACTTGCTACTCATGGAGATGGGGAACCTCCTAAAACCCTCGATGGTCGTTATGTTAAAAATATTATGCACTACTTTGATAATCCTGAGAAAAACCCATTTAACTATAATGGGAGTAACGTTGGATCAACGTGAATACTTTAGGGATTGTCGCTTGACACAAAAAGGGAAACTATTATGGGATCAAATTGATATGTTGCATTGGTATGCTTGGAATCTATGCCACAGATATGATTATACTTGTTGTTCTAGGATGAACGCTCCACACCTTCCCTTTTCATGCAAATTTAATGATAATGAAACCTTGGCTTATTATGCTAATGGTATATATGATTATTATGATGTGGAACGAATAGAAGAATTTGTTGCTTTTAAGGGTGCTTATGAAATTGAATCTTTGTTTTTAAAGTATGAAGCTTTTGATGATGATGTTTATAGACCTAAAAAAATTGCCATCCTTAAATATTGCTATGAAAATTGTGAATACAATTCCGATATTGATATATTTATTGAGAAAGTCTACGCTGTCCAAGAAGAGACTAATATTTTGCAGGAGTCTATGGAAGAAGAAATTGATGAAACTATGAGCTCATTGGATGAAAAAGATGATGAGGAGAGCGAAGAACAAAAGGAGGAAGAATAGATTAGCCACCCGTGCCCACCTTCTAATGAGAGTAACTCTTTAACTCATACATTATTTAATTTCCCTTCATGCTTACCGCAGGATGAATGTTATGATAATCGCTATGATCCCATTGATTCGTTTGAAATATCCCTTTTGATGCACTAGATGCTTGCTATGCTTGTGGCCATGATGCCAATATGAATTATGATTATGGAGACGAACTTTCTATTGTTCCTTATGTTAAGAATGAAATTGTTGCTATTGCACCCACACATGATAGTCCTATTATCGTTTTGAATTCTCCAAACTACACTATATCGGAGAAGTTTGCTCTTATTAAGGATTACATTAATGGGTTGTCTTTTACTGTTGCACATGATAATTCTGATGAATATAATATGCATGTGCTTTCTTCTCCTACTTGCAATTATTATGAGAGAGGAACTACATCTCCGCATCTCTATGTTTTCAACACAATAAAAATGCAAGAAACTGCTTATGTTATGTATTGACCTTTACTTGATGTGCATGAATTTTTCTTGTATGACATGCCGATTCATAGGAAGAGAGTTAGACTTCGTGATTGCATGATATATGTTGCATTGTGCTCACTACTAAATGCGAAATCATTGTTAATCAAAATTGGCTTTGATATACCTTGGGATCCGGGTGGATCCTTTACTTGAGCACTTTATGCTTAGCTTAATGGCTTTAAAGATAGCGTTGTCAGGGAGACAACCTGGAAGTTTTAGAGAGTCATTTATTTCTATTGAGTGCTTTTATAAAGTTTAAAAACAACAAAAATATAGAGGGGAACTTAAAACTTCACAAAAAGACAAGTGAAAGTGAGAGGGATGAGCATTGTGAAAGTGGGAGCTAGCCTTGAACTTTGTTCATGCCCATGGAAACTTTGTGAATCTTAATTACAGAAACTTCTCAACAAAAATAATTATCCCCTTGTACAAATCCTTTGTATTATAAAATTATTGTGTCGAGATTTGCCTTTAGGATGATTAGATTGCTTGTTGGTATGTGCGGTGAAAAAACAGAAGCTTTGGCTATAGTGTGTGATTTTACATTTTTTATTGGAACATCGAAAGTTTCTGAAACTTTTTGCACAGTATTTCTATACAAATTTTTTATTTGTTTCCTAATTTTTCAGAATTTTGGGAGTACTAGGAGTATGGTAGATGTTCAGATTGCTACAGACTGTCCTGTTTAAGACAGATTTTTTGATGCATTGTTTTGCTTGTTTTGATGAAACTATTGATTCTGTCGATGGTATAAGCCATGGAAAATTTATAGTACAGTAGCTAAAATGCAAAAACAAAATATGAATTGGTTTGCAATAGTACTTAGAGTAGTGATTTGCTTTATTATACTAACGGATCTTACCGAGCTTTCTGTTGAGTTTTGTGTGGATGAAGTGATCAAAGATCGAGGAGGTCTCGACATGAGGAGAAGGAGGAGAGGCAAGAGCTCAAGCTTGGGTATGCCAAGGAACCCCAAGTAAATATTCAAGGAGACTCAAGCATCTAAGCTTGGGGATGCCCTGGAAGGCATCCCATCTTTCTTCAACAAGTATCGGTATGTTTTCGTTCTCGTTCGTTCATGTGATATGAGTGAATCTTGGAGCATCTTTTGTGTTTATTTTTCATTTTTATTTTATGCACTGTGCTGGTATGAGATTGTCCATGGTTGATTTATAGAATGCTCATTGCACTTCACTTATATCTTTTGGGTGTGGCTTTATAGAATGCTTCATGTGCTTCACTTATATCATTTGAAGTTTGGATTGCCTGTTTCTCTTCACATAGAAAACCATTGTTTGTAGAATGCTCTTTTGCTTCACTTATGTTTATTAGAGCATGGTATTTTGTATAAAGAATTAAACTCTCATGCTTCACTTATATCTATTTAGAGAGTCAATAGGAATTGGTCAATTGCATGGTTAGTCATAAAATCCTACATAAAACTTGTGGATCACTGAATATGATATGTTTGATTCCTTGCAATGGTTTTGCGATATGGAGATGGAATATGTGGGAGGTACTAGTAAATGGTTGTGGTTAGTAAGAATATTGGTGTTAAGGCTCGTGATTCCCGAAGCATGCACGTATAGTCTCTCGTTATGCTATGAAGTTGGAGCATGATTTATTATTGATTGTCTTCCTTATGAGTGGCGGTTGGGGACGGGCGATGGTCTTTTCCTACCAATCTATACCCCTAGGGGCATGCGTATTAGTACTTTGCTTCGAGGGCTAATAAACTTTTGCAATAAGTATATGAGTTCTTTATGACTAATGTGTGTCCATGGATTATACGCACTCTTACCTTTCCGCAATTTGCTAGCCCCTACGGTACCGTGCATTGCCCTTTCTCACCTCGAGATGTGGTGCAAACTTCGTAGATGCATCCAAACCCCGTGATATGATACGCTCTATCACACATAAGCCTTATTATATCTTCCTATTATGGCCTTTCCGTAGCCATTTTGAGATATATTGCCATGCAACTTCCACCGTCTCCATTTTGATGACCTGAGCATTCATTGTCATATTGATTTTGCATGATCATAAGATAGCTAGCATGATATTTCCATGGCTTGTCTATTTTTTGATAATGTTGTTATGCTAGATGATTACACATCCTGGTAGACTGCCAGAGGATTTCATATAGAGACATATTTTGTTCTAGGTATCAAGTTGTAATTTTTATTTCTTTTGAGTTATAAGTAAATAGAAGTGTGATGATCATCATTATTCATTATTAGAGCATTTCCAGTGAGGAAGGATGATGGAGATTATGGTTCCCCCACAAGTCGGGATGAGACTTCGTACAATGAGAGAGAAAAAGAAAAGAGAAAAAGGAAAGAAAAGGGAAGAAAAAGAAAAATAAAGAAGGGTCATTGTTTCTATCCTTTACCACACTTGTGCTTCAAAGTAGCACCATGTTTTTCATATAGAGAATCTCCTATTTAATCACTTTCATATACTAGTGGGAAGTTTTCATTATAGAACTTAGCTTGTATATTCCGATGATGGGCTTCCTCAAATGCCCAAGGTGTTCATGAGCAAGCAAGTTGGATGCACACCCACTTAGTTTTCATATTAAGTTTTCATACACTTATAGCTCTTAGTGCATCCATTGTATGGCAATCCCTACTCCTAACGTTGATATAAATTGATGGCCATATCCATAGCCCGTTGGTTACACTACAAAAAAAAGACACATCCGTGACATTTTGGGCCGAATGAAATTTTTTTCTGTCATACATATGACGCTTCTATGACGATAATTGTGACAAAACCCGGTATCATCATAGATGTGGTGGGCTCCTACTTCTATGACAAAAAATCATGACAGAAATTGGGATTTTCGTCCTAGGTGGGCCGGAGACGCAGCTGCATGACATTCTTTGGGCCGTCCATGACGGAAAAAACCGTGGTAGAAGCGAGGGCGAGGAAAATTTCGAGGAGTTCCCGGTTACGGTGGGAGGTCGCGGGCCGAGCGATGCGCGTTTCTCTCGTACACATACGCGCGCGTGTGTGAGGCGTTGGCTCTAATTGAACCCGAGCGAGGCGTTGGGCTCTAACTGAACCCGAGCGATTGCACTACAGGCTACGTGTTACTGAACCCGAGCGATCGATCGATGGCTGTTAACTGAACCCGATCGAGCGATTCCTTCGCTACTGCTGCTAATTGAAGCTGATCGATGCTGCCTCTGGATGAACAGTGAGCGTTGCGGGGGGGTTTGTATGAACAGTTCCCGGTGGGGGTGGATGAACAGGACCCTGTGGTGTTGCCTCTGGATGAACAGGACCCCGATCGATCGAGATGGTTGGGGCTGGATGAACATGACCCCGGGGAGGGCTGGATGAACAGGACCACCCTGTGGAGGGCAGGATGAACAATAGATGGTGGAGGGCAGGATGAACAGTAGCCCGTGGAGGGGTGGTTGAACAGGAGCCCGTGGAGAGGGCTGGTTGAACAGTAGCCGGTGGAGTAGCGCGCGGTGGAGGCTGGATGAACAGGAGCCTGTGGATGAACAGCCACAGGTGGAGGCTGGAGGAGGTCGATGGTGGATGAACAGTAGCTCGTGGAGGCTGGGGGTCGACGGTGGAGATGAACAGTATCCCGTGGAGTCCTGTTTTGTGGTACGCCACACCCCTCCCGATGAACAGGACCCCCGTTTCAACCGTAGGAGGTCCATTTCCTCCGTTTTGCGGTACGCCAGACCCCTCCCGATCAACAGGACCTTGTTCCAAACGTAGGAGGTTCGTTTCCTCCATTGTGCGGTACGCCAGGCCTCGTTTCCATCGCCTGTTCCGTCCAAGCCCTCCCGATGAACACGAACACGCATTCTGTTCCGACCCACCCGGTTGGCTCCCACGCGTTCCGTTGCCTCCCCATGGACACGATGCATTTCTTTGCCTCCCCATGAACACGACGCATTCCATTGCCTCCCCATGAACACGACGACGACGCTATTTCTCCGTTACGACCCAGCCATGTACACGAGCCCTGGCCGTACGTATGCGCGAGTAGGCGTTCGAGATCCCGCCCATATGTACACATACATGGCCGTATTTTCTTTCTTGCACCCTGGCCGCTGTACGTACGTGTACATGCTACGTGCATGACTCTACTATGACACGTGCGCGCCTCTACATCAACCAGTATGTAGGTACACGTTCGCGACCAGAATGACAACGCTACGTATGCTTCGACCAGGTGGGTCCCGATTGTCAGGCACTTCCTTGCCTGCGAAGATGTAGCTGGTGGGTCCCAGAAGTCAGGGGGCGAATCGTTCTTTTTTTGCTCGGACACACTTCCTTGCGTGCGAAGATGTAGCTAGTGGGTCCCAGCTGTTAGGGGGGAACATTTTTTTCACGAAATACAGTGGCCTGTCCGGTGGGTCCCAGCTGTCAAGTGGAGGAATCATTATTTTCCGCATACTAAGGAGGCACTTCCTTGCTGCGGCCGTGGACCCAGTTGTCAGCCTCTCCATGTACAGTCCACGTCCGATGGAAGTCGTTCCTTTACCACGTTGACCACGCCGCGCCGAGAGCACCAGGGCGGTGGACGACGGCGAGGCCTAGGAAGGGGACGACACAGAGGCGGGGAAGACTCGGCAGTTGTTTCCTACGCGGAGGGGAGTACAACTGTACAAGGGTTTACTGGTTCGTCTGCCGTCGCCGGAGAATAACAGCAGGTGTGGGTGACTAGAGGGATGGCTAGGCCAGCGATGGGAGTACGGTCGGGCGGTGAGGCCTGTGCGGCAGCACAGCCGGCCGCGAGGAGGAGGGAGCAGGCAGTCCCGTCAGCGCTTGTTTGAGCGGCTGGAGCAGGAAGAGCAGAGATTGAAGAAGCATGACGGCCGTTGGATGGACATCCAACAGTCAGTGCTTGTGCGTCAACCTTTTTTTAGGAAAGCCTCAAATCTATGGAAAACAGCATACAGCCCATCTGCCATTATTTCTAATAATTTACAGCCCATTTGCTAATTCTTAAGGTTTTTTTTGGAGCCCATATTCTTTTTGTTAGCATTACAGCCCATATTGTGGCAACGGTTAAAAAATTATACAAAATTTTGCATATTTTGGTGCAGTCCAAACTGTTTTTAATCCCGAAATTTCCACTCACATTCAAACTGATTTTAAAAATAAATGTATATCAATATAAAATCCAATAAATTATCCATGCATAAAAATTAATGTAATTTAAAATCTTGAAATGAAAAAAGATATTTGAAACTAATTGCCGGTTTGATGTGTTTTAAAAATGTACAACCCATTTCTCATTACAGATGGGCCATTTCCTCGGCCAACCGAATGAAAGCTCTCCTCGTCTTGAAAGATTTGCAGCCCAACAGGCCTGACAAAGCGACTTACTTGGCAAATCACAAAAAAACTGGGTTGTGGCCATGGACCCAGCTGTCAGCCTCTCCACATACAGTACTCTTCCGATGGAAGTCGTTCCTTGACCACGTTGACCACGCCGCGTGGAGAGCACCACGGCGGTGGACGACGGCGAGGCCTAGGAAGGGGACGACGCGGCAGTGGAAGCCTGCAGGGAGAGGACTACGAGGGTTCACTGGTTCGGCTGCGGTGTGAGGCTACCGTCGCCGCAGGGCCTGGCCAGCGGTGGGAATAGTAGGGGCGGTGAGGCCTCTGCAACAGCACGGCCGGCCATGGGAGGCAGGAGCATGCGGCATGACTGGCGCTGCTTTCACTACAGGAATCAGCTACTTTGCCGTCGGCCACGGCGGACGGCAAAGGCATGAACGGAGGACGGCAAAGGTCTTTGCCGTCAGCCACGGACGGCAAAAGGCTCTGGCAAAGTAGGCTACGGTAAACAGCTACTTTGCCGTCTGCTACTGATGGCAAAGTCTTTGCCGTCCGCCGTAGACGGCAAAGAGAGCGCGGCAGACGGCAAAGAAGGCGGACGGCAATAATTGCGCTGTCAGTCCGTTAAGTGGCTAACGGCAGGCCTTTGCCGTCCGCCGCTGACGGCAAACTTTCTAGTGTCTTTGCCGTTCGCCGTATGATGTCATCTACACGTCACTACATGGCAGGTTCTTTGCCGTCTGCCACTGATGGCAAAGTCTTTGCCGTCTGCCACTGTAGGCAAACTGACCAAACGGGTCAGCTCCCAGGAAGCATAGCTGGATGCCACGTGCCTTCTTTGCCGTCCGCGGCGGACGGCAAAGAGCCCGTTGCCGTCGGTGACAGACGGAAAAGAGCCTGCATATTGGCTCTTTTATCAGTTTTTTATTAAATCCAACAATTTTCATCACAAATATAGATGACATATATAGATATATTTCAAAAGGCCATTACAGAGCAAACATATAAGATATCCAACACATAACTTCATCATCCAACCATATATATTACATGCATAGTTCCATCATACATAACAAGTTCAACATAGAGGCATCCAACCATATATATTACAATAGTTTCATCCAACGATACATGCATAGTTCAACGATACAAAAGAAACAGAGAAAGGGATAAGGAGCACTCCATCTATGCAAGCTTTCGTCAAGTGAATGAACTCTGCAAAATGAAAAATAAGAAAGTTAGAACAAGAAGAGTAGAACAAGAAGAAGAGTAGAACAAGAAGAAGACTAGAACAAGAAGAGTAGAACAAGAAGAAGACTAGAACAAGAAGAGTATGTCATTTATGAGCTAACTTACGTGAAATGGATCATATATGAGCTAACTAAGTTGAAATGGGTCGTTTATGAGCTAGCTAAGGTGAAATGGATCATTTATGAGCTAACTTAGTTGAAATGGGTCGTTTATGAGCTAACTAAGGTCAAATGGATAGTTTTTCAGGTAACTAAGGTGAAATGGATCTTTTTTAGCTAACTTAGATGAAATGCATCATTTATGAGCTAACTTAGTTGAAATGGGTCGTTTTTGAGCTAACTTAGGTGAAATGGATCATTTATGAGCTAATTTAGTTGAAATGGATCTTTTTGAGCTAACTCAGGCGAAATGGATCATTTAAGAGCTAATTTAGGTGAAATGGATCATTTTTTAGGTAACCTAGGTGAAATGGATCGTTTATGAGCTAAATTAGTTGAAATGGATCGTTTATGAGATAACCTAGGTAAGATTGGTCATTTTGGAGTTAACCTAGGTGAAATGGGTCATTTTAAAGCTAACGTAGGTAAAATGGATCATTTAGGAGCTAATCTAGGTAAAATGGGTCATTTTTGAGCTAACTTGGATGAACTGGATCATTTATAAGCTAACCTAGGTAAAATGGGTCATTTTAGAGCTAACTTAGGTAAAATGGATCGTCTATAAGCTAACTAAGCTAATTATGCAATTTTTGACATAAGTAAGCTAAGTACAGATCGTTTTAGAGCTAACTTAGGTAAAATGGATGGTTTTGGAGGTCAGTAAGCTTATTAAGTCATTTTGGAGGTGAAGAAGCTAAGTCTAGGTCATTATGGTAAGCATTGGAGGAAATAAAGCTAAGTCTAGGTCTTTATGCATGTGTTAAGCAAAACACTAGATAAACTTACCAAGATGTAGGAGGTGTAGGAGCGGGGTGGCTCGTGTCGGTAGCTGGAGAAGGATCGTGCGATGCTTGTCTGGATAGACCATCTTTCAACACCTGCCATGACAAACAGTAAAAGAAATTAGTACAACATAAAAAAAGACTGACATGAATAATAATATGTGTATCACTTAAGTGTATCATCATCAAGTACAACATAAAAAAATGTAATACCTGACACTACTAATAATCTCGATCAGTATCATCAATAAATGCATAATCATCATCATCACTATAATCAATGACGGGCTCATAGGGTTCATTGGCATCACCATGTGCAAGGCCACCTTGACGTAATCGGTCAAGCATTGACAGGTCATTCGCAGCAGTAACCTCTTCTTGTTCCGGCTCTTCTTGTTCCTCCTCTGGGGTGATGTCGGATTCATTGTCGCTGTCTACTTCAATGTTTTGGGGTGAAGTATAGCGGTTCTTGGAACGCTTTTTGGAAAGACGTGTCTCTTGGAAGAATTCTCCTTCATATGTGTCTGGGTTAATGTGAGGTTCATAATCCTCTTCCTTTGGGGGAGAAAGTCTAGCACGTGGCGACACTTCATAAACGACATCCCAACCTTTCAGATTTGGATTAGTTTGGCAGGCCCACGGTAGATAGAATACTTGGGTCGCCTGTTGAGCCATAATATAGACATCAGGAACATCAAAATGAGTGCTTTGGTTGATTTCAACTAGCCCTACAAGTTCATGAGTCCTTCTAGTCTCCTTCGGCTGAAACCAATAACATTTGAAGACTACAACTTTCGGTGGATTTTCACCATAGAACAGAAGTTCATAAATTGCTTCAACTCTCCCATAATACTCGGTAGCTCCTTCGCCGATAGCAGATACACAACAATTTGTTGACTTTCGGTCGGCCATAGATAGCTCTTTGCCATAGGTACGAAAGCGATACCCGTTGATGTCGTACTTGTCAAATGAACGGACCTTATAGTCAAAACCATTAGCGACTTGTCTCAATTCGGCGTCCATAGACTCTGAATTAGCCTACAAGTTTAATATGAAAGGATTGTTGCATTATGCACAAATTAGCGAATGATATGAAATTGTCTAATAGAAATTACCTTTTGTTTGAACCAAGAGATGAAACCGGGATAGCCACCTCCTTGCTTTGCGAGAAGCTCATACTCTTCGACGGAATCCTTTTGGATCTCCGCTCCATACAAGAATATGGTGACGTATCGACTGTATGACATATCCAGGAATAAGAGTAGTTCAAAGGAAATAGAAGTTGCGAAACAATGTACCGAGAACTTACTCAATGTACGGCCGCACTTCTATCAAGTTGTTGAAGATATACAACGAAATGGTCCGCCATTCTTCGTTATCCAAAGATACTAGATGTGAAACACTAGCTGGTGCGAGATTCCCTTTGAATAGGCTGAGGTTGGATCCACCCTTTTTAGGCTCGTCAGCATTGTACCGAGGCTTCGGATTATGCAAATGACGATTTTTGGCTTCGTAGTGCGCTGTTACGAAGTTTGCCGCCTCCTCTGTGATGAATGCCTCAGCCATCGATGCTTCAATTCTACGTTTATTTTTACATTTTTCTCGAAGCGTCTTCTACATCCTCTCAGTTGGGTAGCACCAACGATTTTGCACGGGCCCCCCCCCCAATCTTGCCTCGGTCGGGAGATGCAAAATCAAATGCTGCATTGGATTAAAGAAGCCCGGTGGAAAGATCTTCTCTAACTTGCAGATCAACTCCGGCGCCAACTCTTCCATTTCTTCTAGCACGCCAGGGGATAGTTCTTTCGCACAAAGAACACGGAAGAAATAGCTGAGTTCTGCCAGTACTAGCCATTCATCCTCAGGGATGAAGCCACGCAACATCACCAGCATTACCCGCTCAATCCATATGTGCCAATCATGACTCTTGAGACCAAATATCTTCAGTTTATCAAGATTCACTCCCCTCTTTAGATTCGCTACATACCCATCGGGGAACATCAAATGCAGGTGGTGCAGAGTTTTTGACAACTCTACCCCTGATGAAGTTCTTCTTGTCTTTCCTGAACTTATGGCGAGGATCCAGGAACTGTCTATGCATGTCGAAGCAAGAAAACTTGCGACCGGCCTGAAGCCAACGAAACTCAAGAGCTCCCTTGCATGTGGGGCACGGGAACCTTCCATGCACACACCAGCCAACAAATAGCGCATACGCCGGCAAGTCATGCGTCGAGTACATGTACCAGACACGCATTATGAAGTTCTGTTTGCTAAAGGCGTCGTATGTCTTGAACCCATTATCCCAGGCTTCTTGCAATTCGTCCTTAAGCGGCTGCATGTACACATTCATATTTTTGCCCGGATAGTTGGATCCTGGAATTATCAACATCAGGAAAATGTTCTTTCTTTGCATAATCTGTCCGGGGGGGAGATTGAGTGGAAAGACAAATATGGGCCAACAACTGTATTGGGCTGCCGTCATACCAAACACACTGAACCCATCCGTGCTGATGCCGACTCGAGGATGCCTCGGATCTGCCGCTTTGTCAGCATGTAATTCATCAAACTTTTTCCACGCAACACCATCCGATGTGTGTACCATCATCAGATTCCAATCTGCATCTAGTTCGGTTCTTTTGCCTGTTTTGTGCCATGTCATCTGTCTGGCCGTCTCTTCGACCATGAAAAGACGTTGAAGTCTTGGTACGATTGGCATATACCAAAGAACAATAACGGGGATTTTGGTCTGTGTCTTCTCACCCATACCGTTGTCTACCACAATATACCTGGAAGACTTGCAAATGGGACAATAGTTCAAGTCCGGATAGTCAAGCCTAAATAAGGCACATCCTTTCTCACAGGCATGTATCTTCTCATAGGGCATCTTCAGTGCACGGAGGATTTTGTCCGACTGGTATAGGTTTGCAGGCATTACATGGCCTTTGGGTAGAAAGCGTCCAAATACTGTCATAATTGCGTCATAGCATTCTCTGCCCAAGTTGAACTAAGCCTTTATAGCCATTACTTGTGAGATGGCATCCAACTGACAAAGCTCAGTGTGCTCGTGGAGCGGACATTTCGAAGACTCCAACATTTCATTGAAGGCCTTTGCAGATTCCTCCATCTCCTCGTCCGAATCCCGAGCATCATCATAGCCTTGCACCATGTTTTCCATCCCGGTACCATGCTCGTCGGTGCGACGATGATCCACCTCAGCTCGGTCACGTTGGGCAGACTCACCATGAAATGTCCACACCGTATAATCAGGCGTAAAACCACTCTTCTGCAGGTGTTTGCCCATTTCAGCCTCTGTCTTCTTTTCCCAATTGCCGCACCGGAAACAGGGGCACCAGGTTTTCTTTTGGCCATTTGCAAATGCGGCTTGCACAAACCCCTTAGTTTTTGTGAACCATTCAGCGCTCCATTTGTTCTGACCAGTGTGACCGGTATACATCCAAGCACGGTCACTCATCTTGACTTTCAGAGCTACTGGACACACAACAATTATATATGTAATTCACCATGTATATATTCATCAGTTGATCTACTTTGTCAATTTTATTACGTCCATGCAACCTACACTCTAATAGGTAATGATAGGTCCTAATCCCACCCGTGTATGTGTAGATTGGGTTTATTTTCCCATGCTATGCTCCGGATCCGACGCAAAATTTCGGCAGCACCTCCCCGCTGTTCTCCTGATACATGTCTCTGCAATAAACAGAGAGGATGTGTACCCGCAGAACAACAGGGGAGGCACTGACGAAATATATGCATCGGATCCGGAGCAAAGCATATGGGAAAACGAACCCAATCTACACATACTCGGGCTGTCCATGGATAGAGTTGGACAATTCGAAAGAATCAAGGTTATAAATATGCATGCTTTCGAACGGGAGACACATATTGGTTACGCATACTGATGATTCAAGACACATATATAGCTAGCTATCAAGTTTCATCAGAATAGATCAAATAATTAATGGGGGCGGAGGACTTGTCATTTGTGCTCACCCACGAATGAAGGGGCAGAGCTCGTCAAACGCACGGTGAGGTCGTCGAACACCAAACCTCGCAGCGATGAAACAACTGCACATTTAAAACTACACGATCAACACAATTATATATGATGTTTTTCATAACAAAATCGAAAAATATATGACCTAACTAATAATTCACAAATATATGACCCCGTCGGCCTCTGGAAGGCCAAAGAACACCTTTTCGTGAGGTGTCGGTGGTCGGGGTGTCCTGTCGGTGTCGGGGTGCCGTGTCGGGGTCTCGGGGTCGGGGTGTCGGGTCGGGGTGCCGGGTCGGGGT
>NC_057812.1:329078522-329096231 GCF_018294505.1 Triticum aestivum
TGCCGTCCGCCGTTTTGCCTGTTTGCCGTCTGCTGGCAGACGGCAAAGAGGTGGGCCGTTAAGTTTTTCCCAAACGGGCGGGGGGTGGGTGCCACCTCTCTCTTCGCCGTCCGCCAGCAGACGGCAAAGATTCTTTGCCGTCTGCTGGCGGACGGTAAAGATCAGGCGGACGGCAAAGAGCTTCTTTGCCGTCCGCTTTTTGGTAGGTGATGGCAAAGAGCTTCTTTGCCGTCAGCGAGCAGACGGCAAAGAGCTGGCAGATGGCAAATTAGCTGATTCCAGTAGTGTTTGGACGGCTGGATCAAGAAGACCAGAGGTTGAAGAAGCACTACGGTCGTTGGATGGACATCGGACGGTCACTGGAGCTAGAATCGTTCATATTGACTAAGTTGACAAAACCCTTCGTCCCCGTCAACTTAGTACGCCCACAAGTCAGCCTCCCAGCAAGGTGGGTCCCAGCTAGCCGGGGGAGTATTCATTTTTTGTGCGTAATAAGGAGGCACTTCCGGTGGGTCCGAGCTGACAACGGGGGGAACGTTTTTTCGCGAAATACGATGGCCTGTCCGGTGGGTCCCAGCAGTCAGCGGGAAACGATTTTTTTTGCAAAATACTGGTGGCCCGTCCGGTGGGTCCCCGCTGCCAGATGGAGGAATAATTATTTTTCGCGTAATAAGGAGGCACTTCCTTGCGGCTGCCATGGACCCAGCTGTCAGCCTCTCCACGTACAGTACTCTTCAGATGGAAGTTGGTCGTTGACCACATTGACCACGCCACGCCGAGAGCACCACGGCGGTGGACGGCGGCGAGGCCCAGGAAGGGGACGACGCGGAGCCGTGCAAGATGCGACAGTGGATGCCCATGCGGGGAGGAGTACGAGCGTTCACTGGTTCGGCTGCGGTGTGAGGCTGCCATCGCCGCAGAATAACAGGGAGTGTGGGTGAGTGGAGGGATGGCTTGGCCAGTGGTGGGAGTAGTATGGGGCGGTGAGGCCTCCGTTGTAGCACAGCCGCCCACGGGAAGCAGGAGCAGGCGGCACGACCGGCGCTGCTTTGGGCGGCTGGAGCAAGAAGACCAGAGGTTGAAGAAGCACTATGGCTGTTGGATGGACATCGTACGGTCACTGGAGTATTGACTAAGTTGACAAAGCTCTCCGTCCCTGTCAACTTAGTAGGCCCACAAGTCAGCCCAACAATATGGTGGGTCCCAGCTAGCAGGGGGTATCCATTTTTTGGGCGTAATAAGGAGGCACTTCCTTGCGTCTGAAGATATAGCTGGTGGGTCCGACCTGTCAGCGGAGGGAATGTTTTTTTCGCGAAATACAGAGTCCCTTCCTATGGGTCCTGGCTGTTAGGTGGAGGAATCATTATTTTGCACGTAATAAGGAGGCATTTCCTTGCATGCGGCCGTGGACCCAGCTGTCAGCCTCTCCACGTACAGTCCACTTCCGATGGATGTCGTTCATTGACCACGTTAACCAGGCCGCGCCGAGAGCACCAGGGCGGTGGACGACGGCGAGGCCTATGAAGGGAATGACACAGAGCCAGGGAATACTCGGCAGTTGTTTCCCACGCGGAGGAGTACAAGGGTTTACTAGTTCGTCCGCCATCACAGGAGAATAACAGCATGTGTGGGTGAGTAGAGGGATGGCTAGGCTAGTGATGGGAGTACGGTGGGGCCCTGAGGCCTACGCAGCAGCATAGCCGGCCGCAGGAGGAGGGAGCAGGCAGTCCCGCCGGCGCTTGTTTGAGCAGCTTGAGCATGAAGAGCAGAGATTGAAGAAGCACGACAGATGTTGGATGGACATCCAACAGTCACTGCTCTCATGTGTTGACTAAGTTGACAGGGCGTTGCGTGTGCGTCAACCTTTTTTTATGAAAGCATATGCGTCAACCTGTAGTAGGCGCACAAGTCAGCCTCAAATCTGTGGAAAACAGCATACAGCCCATCTACCATTATTTCTAATAATGTACATCCCATTTTCTAATTCTTAAGAATTTTTTTGGAGCCCATCTTCTTTATGTTAGCATCACACCCCATATTGTGGCCATGGTTAAAAAGTATACAAAAATTTTCATATTTCGGTGCGGTCAACTGTTTTTAATCCAGAAATATCGATTCACATTCAAACGATTTTGAAAAATAATTTATATAAATATAAAATCCAAATAATTGTCCACGCATAAAAATCAATGGAATTTAAGATCTTGTAATGAAAAAAAATTGAAACTAATTCCCGGTTTGATGTGTTTTAAAAATGTACAGCCCATTTCTGGGCAAACCGAATGAAACTCTCCTCGTCTTGAAAGATTTGCAGCCCAGCAGTGCCGATAAAGCAAGTAGGCCTTGTTTGGGTATTTCTTAAAAAAATAGAACTGGGTTAGCCATTTTCAACAAGAAAAAAACACAACCAGGCTCATGATGTGGTAAACATAAATAAAACCCTGGCTAGACAGGCCACAGCCCCCGCACAGCCCCGTTGTTACCCTGATCCGTCGCTAAAACTAGTATAAATAACAACTGCTTGTTCCTCAAAAAAACTGTGCGACTTGCTGGGTCCCTGGTGTCAGCCGCTCGTAGTGTAATTCTCTCGTTTATTGACTACGTTGACAATGGCGTGAGCCCCAGATGTCCAACCATTAGGAGGAACCATATTCCTGGGCTTGTACTATAGAGGCACTTGCTTGCTTACTGCCATGACACTGGTGGGTCCCTACTGTCATCCTCTCCACGTACAGTCATCTCCTTGTTCCTTTCGGTTGTTGACGATGTTGACAACGCAAGAGGGCAGCGCACCGCGCACGGCGAGCGAACCAAGGCCGCGAGGCGGAGGACGGCGGCGAGGCCTCGGACGGAACGAACAAGAACCGTTGAAGATGCGCCGGTCCAGTCACAGGCGGAGGGGAGTACGAGGGTTGACTGGTTCGGGCGCGGGTGCCTGTTGGGGCTGACGTCGCCGGAGAATAACAGGATGTGTGGGGGAATAGAGGGAGGGACTGGCCAACACTGGAGGGTACGTACGGTAGAGCGGCGGAGGCGCGGCCAGCCATGGGAGGCGGGAGCAGCTGGAGCCGACGGGGTGGTTTGGTTTGGGAGATTGGAGGAAGAAGAAGACAAGAGATAGAAGATACACGACAGATGTTGGATGTCAATCCAACGGCTAGTAGGCAGAATCGTTTATTGACTGGCTAGTAAGTCGACACCACCTTGGAGAGGCTATTTCCTCACGGGTCCCAAATGTCAGAATCCAAATCTGTCACGGTCATGCAGCCTTTCCTATGAAAATTTACAGCCCATTTGATGTGCTAGTTTGAAATAAGTTTGTGGGTGCTGGTGGGGGCTAATCACTTGGCTTCTGTAATGCATAGTGAGCTCAAGCAGCCGGCGAGAGTGATGTTATTTCCCTTGGTTTGGATTTGTTACAATATTTCACTCTAAATTAAACGAATGGCAAGCCATTTTCCTTGTTTCAAAGAAAATATGATAGTCACAGCCGAGTTGAAAAGGGCAGGAACATCTAACTCCAGCTTACAAACTGTACAAAAGCACGAGGGTTAATTGTTCATCAGGTTTAGAAAAAAACCAGATTGAAAAGGGCAACAACATCTAACTCTAGCACTGTTTTCGGCAGTCACAGTCAAATGGATTGGTCAGGTCCATAGAATGAATATCCTGGGTCGTACAATTTACAGGATTATGACCACAATATGTTGTAAATAGAAGCCCGACACGTTCAGAAGCTCTTTTGCCCACCTGAAACTCCTTTTTTTGCTCTTCGACATACCCATCCGTCAAAACCATGCTGCTGATAAACTTAAGCCTGATGGACAATAGTAACCTCGCATTCAGCAGGAAGAATGTGACAAATCTTGTGTTTGCATGGTTGGCTACATATCGTTCTAGTGTTATTGTCTTCAATCGAATCTCGTGAGAAGTGAGAAAATCCCGATGCTTACGAATCCACCGATTGGTTATAACTTTCTTACCTCGTCCTGTTGCCTAAATAGACATGAAGATTGAAAACAGTTAAGGTCTAAAAGAAGAGTGTCGAAAGAGCAACACCTGAATGGTTAATTCTAGTACACTATATGCGGTCTTCCAATGTGAAATTATCACCTTTATATACAACTTCTCTAGACATGGAAAGCATTGCAGCAAGCCAATAATCTTGTTCAGATCAAAACTATTCATTTGGATATATAAGATCTTGACAGAATCCAGCACCATTGATAGGCCATCCATGGAGAAACTATTCATTGAGCATAGAACATAATATTAGTACAAAATGTGTACTCCAAGATGATATATAAATTATGCGCAGAAATTTAAAATGAAGCTTATGGTTACAAGTGAAGATGATAATATAAAGTACCTGAAGAACTATGGAGCCAAACACCATATTGAAATGAGCACAGAGATCATGTATTACACCCAAGGTCTCCAGTTTAGGCGCAGAGAGGACGGTTATTTGCAACGGTGAATAACTAGAATCAAGGATCAACCTTTGAAGTGAAGGGGCATCTTGGATGATGAGCTGCCTTCCGTCAAAAGAAATTCCAATTCTTACAAGGTTAGGCGACTTTATTTGGAGACAACCGATTCTAACTGTGAAAACAAGCACCAAGCACTCCAGCGCAGGGCAACTAGAGTGGATGATGATCTGCAATGAGGCCTCCGATATACCAACCCGCACAAGTGAAAGTTTCTTGAGAAATGGGAGTCGAAGGTTTAGTACCAGATTGTCTGGTAGGTAGCACTGCACAAAGGTGGCGGTGTGGAGAGAGGACGAAAACCCCGAGATGGACATCGGTGCTGAGGGCACAAGTTCATGGCGTTCAGTATGTGGTATGTGATTTACAGGGGAATAGTAGAACTCAAGGAGCTGTAGTTCTGTGAATTCAGGGGATTCCAGCCATGCGTCCACCGTGCAGGGCATGGTATGCTTGCTCAGGTAGCATGACGAGATGTAGAGGCTTTGAATGGAGCCCTGGTGGGAAGAGATGATGGCTCTGGAGATTTCAAAATCATTGAAGAGAGATAGCTGACGACAGTCGAGATTAAGGGGAACGGTGCGCCATAGAGGGCGCCACCGAATTGAGAGGATTTGGGTGCGGCAGCAATCCTTGGTGGGGAGAAGCGAGATGATCTCCCCAAGGATGGCGTCCGGGTGATCGCGGATGCGGTCCACCCGAGATTCTACGGGTTCCTGGGATTCGGTGGGGGCGGGGTCGCCGCTTCTCCCCGTGCTGCCGGGTGCGGGATATACAACAGGCGTCGCCGCTGGTGGGAGCCTCATCTTCTTGGCGTTGGGGTCAGCCGACTCCATTTTCCTCGAGGGAGTCACGTCGCGCTCACAGATTTGAGTAGAGTAACGAATGATGAGCCTAGTTGTAGTGCGAGCGAAGAAGAAGGGGAGCTGGGGGTTTCTGTAGGAGTGAGGAATAAGGGGAGCTAGGGTTTTCTATAGGAGTGAGGTGAGGAATTTGGGGGTACGAGTGGAGCAAGCTGACGTGAGGTGGGTGGGAGCGAGGAGGAAGAAGAGCAGCCAGGTTTTTTTGGGGGGCGGTGTGTTGGCTGTGGGTAGCGCCTCTCATTCAGTAAATATATGGGATTCTGAATTGATTTTACTATTTACTAGTGTGGATGGGCTGTTTTGTCTTGGGACCCGAGAAACAATTACTACTAGTACAGTGGGGACACTCTATAGCTACCCAGAAAAACAATTACTACTAGTACAGTGGAGACACTCTACCGCTTCTGGCTCCTCCTAGGTCATTGAAATGTCTCCCTCTACTGAATGACATTATACTTTTGTTCACCGACATGCGGGCCATGCAGCGCGCGGGCCCAAATGCCATCCACCAAATTAGAAGGCAGTATGCAGGCGGAGAGTCACCCCAGTCATAGCGCGGCAGTAACGAGCCGTCGTATCACAAAACCCCACTTCCTCGCAGTCTAAGTTTGATGAACGAAGCAACCATCATTTCACTCTTCGCTGAATCCCCTTCTCCCTCACCGTCTTCAAGAAAGGCAACACTTGCATCTTCCACTGTTCTTCTCTCCGAACGAAGGGAAGGTAAGTGGATCCGTGATGTTGGTATATTTTCGTTCAGAGGAAAAAAAAAGAACTTTTGCAAAGCAGTAACCGATCCTCACTCTCTTTTTTTGTTTCATTGTCATTGCGATTGTGTTTTCCTTTCAGTGGTCTCCTAGTATTCGTCAGTTTCATGATGGACCAAGGAGAGCCAGGCAAAGATCTGCCGATATTGGAGCAGACGCGGGAGGCTGATCCCCATGAGACAGAGAGCTCCAAGAAGATGGAGGCAACCACCGAGGCGACCCCAGATACTGAGATGGTCAACGCCCCATTTGAGGTTACAGTCCCCGTGGTACTGCAGGAGCAGTTTTCCCCCTTCGAGGATGTGTCCCCCTCCGCTGAGCTGCCCAAGGTGATTTCCTTCTTTGCCGATCTCGATTGTGGTTTTTCATCTAAGTATGTGGTGATTTTTTTTAAAAAGGAAGTATGTGGTGATTAATAATGCAAAATTGTATTAGCTTCGATGCAATGGTATACATAGTGGTTTAAATAACTTGTGTTTCTTATACTGAAAAGTAATTCAAAATTTGTTTCTATTTCAATTAGAGCCCTGATGCAGACAAGGATATTGTGGTTGTACATGTCACTCGCTATGAGGCGGACGACCTGAATATACTCACTGGGAAAACAGAGTTCTTAGGCTGTTGGATCCTGAAAGCCATTTGCGGTTATACCAATGAAGAGTTGTATTCCAGCCTCACTGTTGTCAGGCGTGTTGTCCAGGGTGTATTGAAGCACAAGAAGTTCAAAGCTACTCCTTCGTTTGTGAGGAATACTATTCTTGTCAAGCTTACGCATGAAGATGATGTGGCATTTCTCCACAAAGAAGTTTATCAGTGGCAAGGCCACAAGGTTGTCTTGATGAAGGTTCACAGGATTGAGCTGCTATGGAACGTCCTCGATGATGTTCATGGCAAGGTCCGTCATGTGTCCAGCCCAAATTAGATCGAGGCATGAAATAGTTGCCCCAGCTAGTGTTTAATAGTAGTTTGGATTGTGTCTAATTACCCGAACCTTGCCTGTTATCGACCCCTCTGGGGCTAGTACTTCGTTTGAATCCGTCTATGGGAACTGCTGCTACTTTTGCGTGCCCGTGAATCATGTGAGAACCATCATAATTGTTGCCGAAACAGATGCGTCCTCACTAGTTTTTTCATGAATATGGCATGGTAACACATAAGTTGTCACAGTTAATCATTCGAGCAGTGTGTGTTTTGATGAAATAGAGCACTCGTTCGAGAACCGTGCGCCGACGTATACATAACTACTTGTAAACACTGTTGGTGCTACCCCACTTGTAAGCAGTTGTGCAAAACACGGCACATTGGCTTAGCTCGCTTCAACACTAGGCTAACGACCAGCTAACAATCAACAATCTGCTGTCTGACATATAAGCAACTATGTATCTTGTTACAGTGGTTCATGCAGTTAATTGAGGCCACAGTGTAATAAATTCCAAACGTTCACACGCTAGTCCAGCGCTCATGTGGAACACTCACATTAAACTCGTCTTCATAAAAAACTTGAAAAGCATAAGTTAAGCAATTTTATACATCTCAATGATTCATAGAACATAACAAACATATACTAGTTCACAGCAAAAGACAAAGTTGTGAGAAGGTTTACAAATCAGGAAAAAACAAGCAAGGCTTCTCTCTGAGCAAAGGGCCTCCCGGCAGGCTTAAATTTCCTGGAGTTCACTCTGGTTTTTTCTTGTTGCCACCATTCAGGGTTAGGTTCTCTCATTCCAAAATAACCAATTATAATTGTGGTCTCAGCTGGAATGCTGAACTGAACCATGCAATGTACTGACCAGCTGAAATGCTTGTGCATTCCACTAAATTTAAGCACCGCTATTTGTAGAAATAAGCAGACCACAATGCCTCTTGTCCGCGCACCTGTCCAAAAAACCACCATGCAGCCTTGCCAGCTAGTCCTTGGTCCATGGATGAACTGGTACAAAGTGCAATCCGGACTAGGATGTAGTTGTTTTCGCTCGTCCCTGCAGTGCAATCAGGAAGTAAAACGAACGAATCAGCTTCTTTTACATTGCGTTGGTCATTCTACCTTAGTTACTACCAATGTAGGGATACCTTGAAGACAGGAGGTTAGACGACTGCAGCGAGGGATTGCCATCTCATTTTGCGCAGTTGTACTAAAACTGAGGTGTGTGCTTTTGATTGCGCGGATAGAAACTATAAGGAGACAGACATCCCGAAACGATATGGAGACAGACATCCCTATTTGCGCAAATAAGAAATATGGTTATTTAAACAGTGACAGATATTACTACTTTCCCCCGTTTCCTTTGAGAACCAAGTCCTAGATTCAAGCTACGACTTTCCCACTTTCTTCCCTGTTTGAACCAACGCTTTGAGCCGTCTGTATGAAATAGCTTTACTTCTAATAATAGTAGAAGTCTAGCTGGCTTTGGAACAGCGGACGGAAGTAGAAAAGGATCCACATGAAGGGAGCTGGGGCAGTAGAGCAAGGCAGGTTTCGAAGGAATATATACCTGAGGTTCGTCGGCATGTCGCAAAGATGGCGTCGGGAGGCCGCATCTTGGCCACAATACCGCAGGGAGGAAGAAGGGGTCGAAGGCCCGCCCGAGCCGCCGCTCTCTCAGAGAGAACGGCACGGCCGCCGGTCGGGACGCACGGGCAGCCGTTGGTCTCCTCCCTCGCCGCCGACGACAGCGTGAACGATGCACCAACACCCCTGCCCGGTCGAGGTTGTCCGGCCGGATTTGTGACCAGCCGTGAGCTGAGAGAGAGAGTGGCCACCTATGTGTTGCATAGATCTGGAGAGCATGACAGAGTGAACGAGAGGAACCCTAGTAAAGCAAGCACTAAGGCTCCTGCTTTTATATGTAGTGGAGTGATTTTGTTGTACCAGCTTCAACAAAATGCGCTCCTATGTGTACCCGCGAGTGGGTGTGAGAGAACTAGTGCGTGCGTGCACCGCTTCTCTTCGTGAGAGTACAATATACTATGCCCAAAGAACGTTCACCGCAAGAGTAATAGTACAAGTGTGTGACGTGTGAGCTAAATAAAATGTGTGTGCCGTCTTTTGTTTTTTAGAAGTTCCGAGGGTAGGGTGTGAAGAGCACATATGTGCGTGACGTCTACATGCAGATAGACGATGGGTGCGACGTGCGAGTCTGCGAGAGGACTCGGGAGAGTCATGACTCGTGAGGGTGCGTGTGCATGAGAGAGAGGGGAGCATGTATCTATGCAATGCATGTGTCCATAAATCATTATCCGACAAACGTTCGCCACAAGCCTTTTCCTGACGAACGCCATAAGGACCGTTAGATCGGCATCCGACAGTGTCATTTTTGCCATGTCATTTAACAGAACAACCACTCCTCCTACACAGAAATCTTCCACGTGAGTGTTAGCAACTGACGTATGCTCCCTCTGTTCCGAAATGCAGTGCATATAGCTTTATTGAAAATTCGAACCTCGCAAACTTTTACCGAGTTTTCATGTACCAAATTGCACATGTAGAATACCATGTATATATCATTTCATTCATCTTCAAGAGGTAACTATAAAGTTGGGTGAGGAGTCTACAAATAAAGATCATCGTATCACCCGCAGCAATTTCAAGCATCCTTTAGTGTCGAGGAATATCATAGGAACTCTATATGATATGATTTTTATAGGATTTTTTCCTTTAGAGCCAATTGGTTCATAGGAATAGATTCATATACTCCACATTTCAAAGGAAATAAACATGATATCATTTCTATAGCTTTAGAGCCACTTGGTTCATATGAATGGATTCCTATACTCCCTTAATTTCAAAGGAAAATAAACATTAGCGTATATTCAATAGAAAAGTTCCTATGATATGAACCAAATTACATCTCTTTTCTAATCCCTCCTCATAGGAATTGAGAAACATGTCATCTCTAGATTCAATAGAAAAGTTCCTATGATGTGAACCAAATGACATCTCTTTTCCAATCCCTACTCATAGGAATTGAGATGCTCCATGTCATCTCTTTCCCTACAACTTCCATGTATACATCTTCTATTCCTAAATAGATAGTACAACCCACTAGTAGCTTTTTTCCAAAACATGCAACTATGGCACAAGAACTATATAGTGTGCCAATAACTTTGAAAGATGGTAACTGGATGAAGCTAGCCCGACAGTGCAGAGATAGGCAAATCCGAGCACTACTGGCCATTGGATATCATCAACATTCCACCAGATCTGCCACATGTACAATTTAGAAGACTCCATGGTTGAACTTAAGCATAATGCACAAACCTCAAAACACAAGCACTTCTCCTTTGTTCTAGAATCTTTTGTATCATAATTGATTATTATTTTCTAAATGAATTGCCATTATTTGTACAAAGTTAGTGCAAAGTTGGGTCATCTATTTTGGAACGGAGGGAGTACAATGCACAACCCCATGAATCTTAACATTTTTATAAAACTTATTGATTTTGAATGAGATGAACTATAAGAACTAAACGAACATCTACATCATGCATAAATGACTCAAAGCTTTACATGATATAGTGCGTATTTATTCATAATTTGGTTTCGAAATCTCATGCGTTCAATACATGTGTACCTTACTAGTTTTGAGTAGAGTAGCAAATTTCACGCGGGCCGGGTATATCAAAATGCAGGGCCCATGCATCATTGCCTTTCGGTCGAACATACATCCACAATTTTTTGTACGTACTATATCTCCACTGGTCCCAAAACCCAAAATGCTGCCTCGTTCCCATAAAACCAAGCGGCCCACACATATTTAAGGCGTCGGCTCGAACCCGTTTACTATGACGTGGCCCCGCATGCCGTAGTACTCCTACAAACCCTACCGCCACACTCATCATTGGTTTTCTTCAAGAGGATGAGGGAGAAGCCGATTTGTAGTGGAGGCGCTTTCAAAAAAAGGATCTGTAGGAGACCCCTACCCTAGGGTGCCCTAGGTAGCTACCGCACGCATCATTGTTTTCTCTTTTCTTTATGCTCTTGCGCCCTAGAGTGAAATGATGGTTGCTTCGTCCGTCCAGCTTAATGCGGGAAAGGTGGGGCTTTGTGATTTGACCCCTCGTCACTCATTTTCTACTACTGCAGTGCTACGACCGGGGTGCCTCCAATTCCAACCGTTGCTCCGAACTGTAATTTGGTGCATCGCACGTGGAACAAGACGGTGGATGAGCCACATGTCGGCCGAAGGGGTCCTATTAAGTGTGTCGCCATTTCGTGTGCGGACTGACCCTGCTTGAGTTGCTACGCCAACACGACAGGAGCAGCCTACCACCTGGTTTTGCTCCTTGGTGAATCCCGACTATATTGATCTAAAAAGATACGTGCTGAACTACCCTCTCCGTCTTGTTTTTTTTTATTTTTAGGCGTCTCGGTTTATAGGGCCTGCACGTAGTTCTAGGT
The DNA here is from genome assembly GCF_018294505.1 of Triticum aestivum. Lineage (NCBI taxonomy): Eukaryota > Viridiplantae > Streptophyta > Magnoliopsida > Poales > Poaceae > Triticum > Triticum aestivum. Next base: position 329,090,038 of record NC_057812.1, read on the forward strand.
CATCCATTTGACTAACTAAATATGAGTTACTATGTCACAAAAAGTATATCATTGGATTCTTAAGCGGATGTAGTTGTATTTAAAAGTCGAGGGCGGGGCTTTTCCTGCGCGGTAGGCGGCGGGGCTGTTCCGCCTAGTCGGTTCGACAGAGACGCGAGAAGATGAGGGAGTAGGTTGCTGCAAACGTAGGGCTGTGTGATTTGACAGCGAGTTACTGCTAGATAGGTGGGGCCCCGTGATTTGACTTGCCATTATCATTTTAACTGTGGCGCTACGACATGCGTGAGTCTCCCAGATTCCTGACCACCTCCATACAGGTGCCTCACCCAATGCTCCACCAAGTAGTAGAGGCTGGCTCTTGCATGAGAGCCCACTTCTCCACTTTTTCCTTGCCTCTGTTTCCTCCACATATGCAAAAATGCCATGTAAAGTGCACTATTGTACTTACTTTTACTTGCTCCTACAAGTGCTTAAGCTTGCCACATAGGCATTAAGTCTGATGTGGCAAGTTAATCAAGAAGAGAGAGACTAGTTTGGTGACCCAAGGAAGAAACGGTGCTAAGCGCGTGTACCTAGGTGAAAAGACAATTTTGAGTTTATAGCTAATTAAATGAAGCAAACTTAGCAACACCATTTCATTGGAAGAGGTCACTCCTTGGCAAATGCAATAAATACACGCTCTTAGCACCGTTTCTTCCTTGAGTATGAAGAAAGAGATAGAGAGGAGTAAAAAAATACACTTATAGCCAACCTTGTTGTAGTATGAGTGACTAAGTGATGACTATATGTATGACATGCCAACATCAGATAGCCTGACGCACCGTGTTAAATCTCTAAGGGCGCGACCGCGCGAGTGACGCGATGGTCGTGGTAGGCGCGACCATGATACGGGCTGCTGGCAGCCCTTGGATCTGAGATCAAACGGTCACATGCTAAGTTGCTGAAAATTTGCAAAATAACCCTCCAGGATAGGATATTCACCCATAGGTCTAGAATCACGCCATGCAACCGTGCGATCTCAGATCCAAGGGCTCTGAAGCCTGTATCATGGGAGAATGGAAATCCACTACCCTGCCATTCGCACACTGGCAGTTCGCTCCTACTCGTCCCCGCACGTCCTTCAATACTACGGCGGTTCACTCCTAGCCGTCCCGTCCATTCACATTATGGCAGTTCCACTAATCCTAACCCTCCTCCCAAATCCATGGCGTCCCAAATCTCCATGATCGGCGGTGAGTACAAGTTTAGAACCATCACCGGCGATGAGTTCGACGTCATCTACACCCGTTCTTCGGAGACGGTGAAAGGATGCCTTTCTCGCTTCAGACGCATGTTCAAAAACTCAGATGATGAGTGGGTCGCTGGGCTAGATGTTGAGTACACCACAGTCCTGGGACGAGAGAAGGATCTAAAGGACGAAGAGAGGAAGAAGCCCACCGTGATCCAGTTTTGCGTACATAACGTTTGCTTGGTCTACCACATATGCCATGCCGACATTGAGTGCCAGGATTTTAAGAACTTCCTCAAGGACAAAACAGTGAAATTCGTTACTGTAGACTTTACGAACGACGAAGAAGTCCTGGGTTGGATAGGCCTCGTTGTAGGCAACCCCTTCGACCTCCAGAAGAATCGGCTGGTGCCCTCTCATTAGCCTTCAATGCTGACCCTGGCAGGAGCCATGGTTCATCCTCCATATGGTAAACTGGAGAAACCTCCATACACGTTTCATCATCATGCATGGCAGCGGAATGTAGTAGATATAGACCACATCCACTATGCTGCAATGGATGTCTACCTTTGTTTCAATATCTACAAGGGTTGGATGAAGAGCAACAACCAAGTGTGCGGTTCAAGCAAAGAAGTATCGGCCAAGAGGAATAGGGACAAGGACGAAGTCGAGGACGTGGATGAGGACTCTGAGTAAGGTGGCAGTGTTGTTGCTCATGGTGGTTCTAAACTTCTAATGCAGTGTCTACCGGATTAGTTGCATAGTTTAATTTCAGGTGTGCTTAGTTTAATTTGAGGGGTGTGTTGTGCTGAACCCCCAGCAGAACTATGTTATGTTTCTTCTCGTTACTTTAACTCTTCAGTATGTACATACTACTAGTATTACTTTAATAGAATTTAGCACCCCAATTAATCACGTACTAGCTTTTTTAATAGTACTATATGCATAATTTGGCGACAAGCACTCTCTATATGTACCACCTTTTTTTAATTTCAATTTTTGCTCCATGGCGCAATCCATCGATAGTACTACTGTACAAAAGTATACATTTTTTAAAAGGCTAGAGTACTGTTCAACACGTATATAGCCAGTTAAATTCTCAACCTAGAACGACATGCATGCCATGTAGTAAACCGATAAGGAGGAAGTATAGTAAAAAGGAGGTGATTTTACCGAGCGATCGGTGGGGGAGCATGGCTTGTCATGTGGTCCCACGTGTCATGATGTACCAAGGTAATGCGTGTGTCCCTCTTGAGGCAGAAGCAATACTAGTACGTGGTTTGAGATGATGGCGAACCAAAGTGTGAAATAATGGTTGCTTCGTCCGTCTGGGAAAGTGCCGCATTGTGATTTGATGTCTCATTGCTCATTACTACTACTGGGCCGGTACGAGTGGGGTGCGTCCCCCTGCTGTTCTGCACTGTTATTTGGTGCTTGACACGTCGATCCGGTTGCTATATGCCCCACATGTCGGTGACAGGAAGTACAGAATTCATGAAAGGGAGCGTCGACGGAGGAGTATACTACAGAATTCATGAAAGGGAGCGACTTAATTTTGGAAAAAAATGTTTTTACGGAGTACGTACCCACTAGGATTTATAGGGCTCGTCTAAAAAACATTTGTTTTTACGTTTGATAAGTCTCAATTCTACTATACTAGTAGTAGTACCATTACATGTTGGATTTTGAGGTGCGTTAGATCACCCGACGCAAGCAGTGTCAAGAGGAAACTAACCAATGCATGTAAAAGTTCATGGAAATTTAGTGGTCATTCATGTATTCATTCTAATTAATGCCTCAGTAAACATAACTTCTTGAGAAAAACAAGCGTACTAATTACTTGTGCAAACTATGAAATTAATTCGACCACTCACCGTCTACCTTGGTTGGAGAGATTTTGAAATTGAGCCATAAACTGGAAAGGAGGGAGTAGTAACTTTTGTCTCAATTACTATTTGTGGCCTTGTATAGATGCAAAATGTATTTTTTATAGTGGCCGTGTATAAGTAAATGGAGGGAGTACTAACCAAAGTACGTAGTAGAGACGAGGAGTAAACGGAAGGAGTAGTAAAATTTTCTCCTCGTGCTGCGAGCCACCGCGTGCGTGGGCGAGGGAGCGGGTGTAAGGCGTAGTAAGCAAGCTTCACCTCATCCTGCGAGCCACCGCGCCCGTGGGCGGGGGAGACGACGTACTAAGCAAGCTTCTCCTCGTTCTGCGAGTTGACGGGACACATCAAAAGTACTCCAGTGTATAGAGCCTTGCCTCTAAGGTAGGCACCACATGGTTTGCCTCTTTTTTTAATTTAACATAACGCGTCAAGTCGCAATTTGTTTGTTCACCCATGGTAGATGATCCTCCCTCCACCAAGTGGACAACCAGTACACGTGCCAAATTACCACGTGGGCTGCCTTTTTCATATAGAAATGAGCTCCACCGTGTACCCGCGCGGGTGTGGTTGGGAAAGAGATGGGAGTACGTGCGCCGTGCGTGCACCTCTTCTCTTTGTGCACGTCCCCTACCTACGTGGGTGTGTGTGAGAGAGATGCAAACCTAGACATAATGCACCATCCATCCCCATGGCTTCGCCCAGTCCGACCACTAGTCACCACCACGCCCCACTCCTCCTCACCTTATCTCTCATCTTTCTCCCTCCATTTTATATACAAGGGGCCACTATCAAAATTACAATTTGCAGATATACAAGGCCACTAACACTAATCGATGCAATATTAATGGTGTTTGCCTCGTGGTACTAGCAAAGGAGGACATTAATTATCCCTTGCATGCATGCGGGAGTTTGTAAAAAATGCATCTTGATGTTCCGTGCAATGCACGGGCATCTTGCTAGTCCATGAAAACAACACATGGCAAAATTCCACGGCGAACGAGGGATTTGAATCTATTGGGAGGGGTTGTTTGGATCTTGCCCGGGGTAGCCAAAATATTGGCGACCCTTTTGTCCACCGGTGCCTTTGCCACCGATGAACAAGGAATGGCTCGGGTGCTCATGCTGTCATGCATCCTCCAGCGCGCACGTTGGAGACGAGCTCGCACGAGCTATGTTTTTTTGTCCCACAACACCGCCCGAGCCGCCCGCAGACCGACCGGCGACCCGCAAATTATGCCATCCAACCGTAGCCGCACACATTATGACAGCAACTCCACCAACCAGACGAAAGTCACGCAAACACGTAGACAAACTGATATTTCATATAAACAACGAAGGAAATCATATAAAATACCGGATTTTCATACAAACATGACGGATTTCATTACATTCAAATGAACTACGTGGTGCTAGTTCTGGACAGCACAGGTATATAATACCTGGCCTAAATGGTCGCCCGCTGATCGATTTGTGTTCCTCATGTCCGGCAGCACGATCACCGGACTGTCGGGAGCCCCGAAGGTATATGCTTCAGCGCAAAGGACGGCTTGTTTCCCCACTGCCCAACTGATATCATTGGCTGGTGCCGAAGATGATGGCGGCCAGCACCGGTTCGAGTTCATCACCGGCCACTACTTCGCCATGGCCAGCACCGGCTCAAGTTCATCCTAACATTCCCCTCTTCCATGGAGCCCATGCGGGGTCGACGAAGGTCCTCACAAAAAAGGATCCGACAAGACACCTGTTGTGTATGCCGGCGTCGCCTCCGCGGTGGCCTTCATGGGACCCAAGCGGCGGCAGCCTCCCGTGTTCTACTTCTCCTCGATGATGGCGGCGGACTTGGAGGCGCTGGCCACCGACTCGTCGCTGGCACCCGGCTTCTGTCCCTGCTTGCATGGCGCGGCCGCCGGCATGGGAGTCTCGGCCACAGAAATGGGAGACGCGGTACGAGGCGGCGGCATGGACGGCAGCAACGACGCACGTGCGCCGTTCCTTGTCGAGCTGGCCTGGAGCAGCGAGTTGCTGAACCGCGCGCCGGCTTGGGCGGCAACTGGCTCCGTCAGGCGAGGGGAGGGAGGTGGATCAGCGAGCTGCATAGCTTGTATCCGGTGGGCTACCCAGCCAGCTTGGATGCGGAATAACTACTCTTCGTAAGCCATTGTAAGAGTGGACAAAATGGTGGAGGAGATAGGGGAGCGGCGGAGGTGTGCGATTCTTCGCTGGCGTTTGGCCTCGTTTAAATAGGATATTAAATAGATGGCGGGTGGGAGGAGCTCGGCCGGTGTTGCGTTTAACGCTGGCCCGGTCATGAACGGACGTGTGTCCAGAGTGGGTTTCTCGGCTACCACACAAGCGGGTTTCATGGAGGCGTTTGAATGCGGCACGGAGGCGTGCTCAGCCGGGCGTGCCGCGAGTGGCGCCCTCGACTCTGACCTAGGACACGCGCCGTTCTTCCACTCACATGTGGGCTCGTTGGGTGCATGGCATGCATGTCAGTGATCCAACGCAGGCAGCGCACAGCAGAGGAACCTTTGGTGGGCCAGGGCGGTCAGAAGCAGGCATTTCATAAACCGATGATTGTTCATTGAGTGTGACGTCATCTTTTTCATGTAGATAAGCCTGCTATGTTAATAGCCCGTTCGATACGTTGTGATTCATAAAGACCGCTGCAAACATCAATGTTCTGCTTATCATAGATAAGATTGATTAATACCCATAACAATCCATGTCCTTAACAAAGGGTGCATGCACGTATAGGTTGAACGTGTGTCTTGCGTCGTGTGTTGTGTGCATGCAGGCGTGCGAGTGTTGCGTGCGTGCAAGGGTACGTTTTAGTGTTGCATGCATGGGTGTGTACGTGTGTGTGTTCGTGAGTGCATGTGTACGTGCCAGTGTTGCACGCCAGCATGCGTGCGTGTGTACGTGTCAGTGTTGCACGCCTACACGCGTGTGTGTCTTGCGTGCGTGCATGCGTACGTGCGGGGTGAGGCTACATGTCAGTCGACTAACTTTTTCATCTCTGATCATTAGATTTTTCCAGCCGTTGGATACGAAATCAAGGGCCTCCAGTTTATCAT
>NC_057812.1:329096694-329127302 GCF_018294505.1 Triticum aestivum
CCGGGGATCCCCGCCCCACCACCCAATGAACGCCCCCAACTGCCGGTGACTGCCAACCAGAGGTCTCACGACTTCGAATACCCACCGACCACTAATTTGTTACCATTTCTGTCCTTCATATACGCGCTGACAGGTGGGCCCTATGGTAATGTGCACTGCTGAATGTGGATCGTTTGACTGGTCAATTGATTGTATTATCAACAAATTACGGAGCTATATGGTGAGCCAGTGACCGTATGATCACCCTAAAATGTACTCCTATTTCATTAACACAGTACAGACTCAAACTACCATTTCTTTCTTTCATATACGGGCTGACAGGTGGGCCCCACGGTTACGCGCCCCGATGGTGCAACACTAGTTGCACCGCGTGGAACGTTTGACTGGTCAATTGATTGTGTCATCAACAAAATACGGAGTTGTGCGGGTGAGCCAGTGACCGTATAATCATGATATGTATTTGTTTAACACGGTATAGAAGCAAGGGCTCATATATACGCGCAAGCACTCACCGCTATAAGCGCACACACGCGAACCCTACCCCTATGAGCATCTTCGAGAGAGTGGGCCAGCATATATGATCTTGAGATTTTACGAAGTCACCATAGGTGCCTCGTAGCCGAGTGGAACGTCTCCTCCCACTGAACGTACGTCGCCGGAAAATACTGAAATTAACACAAGATAAATGCGAGCACCGGGACTTTAACCTTGGTGGGCTCGAGAAACCACTATCCTCTAACCATCCAACCACATGTTGGTTAGCACGACAAAATGTATGTGGTGACTGTGATGAGCTTATTCTAAAGTCCAGTGACCATATCGTGTTTCCGCTTCAAATACAATGACCGTAGTGTCGTCAACAAAATACGGAGCATGAATCAAATGCAAAGTCCGGCAGTGTCATCAACAAAATATGGAGATGTATCGTGAGCTAGATACTGTTGTACTATTGTATATGCTTATTTTCTTAGTGGCCGATTGCGTGTGTGGTGTGGTGGGCACATCATTTCTAGTTGTGGTGGGTCAACATGAAGACTCATGGGTCGGTTCCATCCTGTGCCACATATAGGTTGGACCGAGACGTGTTGTACGAAGACCCATGTGGAGGACTCAGCGTATAACACGAAGCTACCAGAGTCGCGGAGGACTCTATCCCCACTGGTGATAAGACGACTATATATGATTTGTAACCCTAGGCCCTTAGTATGTTATACAAGCTTGGGGGCTAGTTCGTCGATAGTATACACACACGCACAATGCCTGGTATTCACGTGTACTTTGTACACACCCCAATCACTAATATACAGTACCAGGAGTAGGCTCTTTCTTCAACTGCAATTGAATTCTAGCATGTGCATGTGTTTATTTCATATTATCGATCCATAGAGTGAGAGCGGTTTGAAATACATGCAATGGATGCTTTTGCAATTCATATATAAACATTAATTAGTGCACTCCATGTTGTTAGTGTGAAGCACTTTATACATTTATCACTTGCATGGATACATTCCAAATTGCTAGCTACGAAATAGAATACATGTCGAATTCAACATAAAGGGGGTTTCGAAGATTCAAATTCATAGGAAGTGCATTCATATATTTGAACCCGAGATAATGCCATTTGTAAATCAGATGTAAAAGGGGGCATCAATCTTTGTTGTGAGTTTAAACATGCTACATATATATATTCATACGCATATCTAACTCTTTTTTTGCAACCAAGGAGATTATATCTGGAACCATGCATGAACTGAGGTAAGTTGCATATTTTTTAATATATACTCGTGTACAATGTATATTCAAATGTACCCCCTCCATTCCAAAATAATTGTAGCTTTAGGATTTTCAAGAGTAAAGATTTGTGAAGTTTGACAAATCCTGAAAGTTCAATTCAAGAGAACCGAAAACGTTAATGCTTCTGCTCCCAAATATTGAATGAAGCACCAAATAGGCCTCTGGTCACCCGACCGCACGAGACTAATGTTTTGGTGGTAGGAAATTACTGTCTTGACTCTGGCCCATGTAGCCTATCGGCCCGATATCCAAAGGTCTAAACCGGGGTAGGTTTGTAACTTCACCAAGACGCCAGAGAAGCATTCATATGCCGTGGGCGCCTACCCATGCGCTCGGCCGAAATCTATCCCGCCCACATTTGGGACACCTGACATGACTGTCCTACCCCCAACCCGAAATATGTCCGAAATTTCCCCAAATTTCAAACAAGCGCGTCTCAAACCGAAACATTGTTCCCCCTTAGTTCCCCGCCTCCCTCCGTTTCCCCATTCATACTCCGTGGGCGTGAAAACGCCCTCTCCACCAGCCACGAAACCCCAGCCTCCTCCGTCCTCCACCCCATAGCGGCCAATCCACCGCCGCCCTCCTCCATCATGCCGGAGCCGGTACCCCGATGTCGTCGTCCAACGCAACCGCAACTGCAACGCCCTCAAGGACTTAGCAGCTGAAGCCGAGGCAGAGCTGCCTCCATGACGCCGACGCCGACGTGCGCCGTACCAGAACCACTCCGACCACGCCGTCCTGCGCCTCACTGCTGCGGCTCCACTGTCGCAACCGTCCACCGCACCGGAGCTATTCCCGCTACGCCGTCGTTCGCCGCCTCGGATCTGCTTCCCCGCTACCGACAGACGGCCACCGCACCACACTCAACAACTTGGCCATGGGTTCGTCCAAGGCTGCACCATCCTCCACAACTTTTGGTTTCCGGCGAACAACAAGAAGATTGTCGGAAAAACAGAAGGAGGACACAGCACTACCAGCAGAAAGAGGTACTCATCTTCCCTTATTCGTGCAAATCTTACGTCTCCGCTCACACCGTATTCATCCTACAAAACAAACTAGTTGAGCGCTTCTTACTGTATCCTCTTCGTGATACTAAATGCACAAGGTTTCCTCCCTTTTACTATTTCACCTTTGCTAGAGGTCAGTAGCCTGCCTGGATTTCAATTCAGGGTCAGTCGAACCGCAATTAAAAGAAGCAGCACCCGCTTAGGTGCGCGGAGCACCTAGTCCGCCTGTTCCCCGGGGAAGCGGCGCATCAGTGTCTATCATAGGGGTGTGGGGCACAGGAGCTGCTTGCGCCCGATATGGAGATCGGTGGGGCTTGAATGGATGGCCGGGGGGCGGTGCCAAGCACGGTGGTGCGGTGAGGTCGAGGGGAGGGCGCAGGCAGGGGAGGAATACTAGGCCGGTGGTCGCTGGCATTTCGAGGAAGATCGTCAACACTGACTCACTGGAGGTAGATGAAGGCGATCTGCCCATTCTTTGTACATCGGACGGTGCAGAAAAAATGGACGGACCTATTTGCTTTCAGTCGACTGTTATTTTCATAGAATCCTGTAGTAATTTAGTGTGCCATGCATGTTGTAGAGATATCATATGTCTCCAGTCATTTATTTCTCACCGACCTGCTATCTGCTACCTTTACACTGTACTAATTGTGCACACACTTCACCCATACTCACACTATTGTTTTTTATGCATGGGTATTTCAGACTCTGACGCAGTGTTGATGAATGCAGAAAAGAAAAGACAGAAGTCGCTCCAGTGTAATTCGAAGATAAGCACTAAGCGTTCCAGCGCTCTAACGGGTGCAGTGTCAGCAATTGGAGATAGTAAACATAGCTTTGTAGTTGATGATCTCAATTGCCACACACAACCATCCCAGGTGCTTGCTTTAACTTCGCACTGTCAAATGTGGTTGCATGTTGCATATGGTGTCTAGCTTGTATTGCTTCCAATTTGGTTAAATTGCATCTGCTTACTTTACACATTATACCTTTGATAATGACATGCCTTCCTATTTTTGATACATACAACATATGTCTATTAACCATGTTCGTACATCAAACTAATGCTCTTTTGTATCCCTCGTCAATCACTTATGATGAGACAGTCACCCGGGTGGGTTTTTGTGAGACGCCATACTCGTTTAAAGAGTGCAGTGTCATCCTCCCCACATGATTCTCAAGAAACAGCAAGGCTAAATGAAGATAGTCAACGTAGCTCTCTAGTTGATCACCGCAATTCCCCAACACCACCATCGCAGGTGCTTGCTCTTACTTGGTAGTGCGATATGTAGTGTTCGTCTTACATGTAAGTAGTGTTCGTCAGTATCATGCATCAATGAGTTCTGAAGAGAAAATTTTATTCCTTTTTCTTGTGGGTTTCACTTGACAAGGCAAAATCAAGAAAGAGGAAGGAAAAGAGTAAGGAAGGCGATGATGGTGGTCCTCTGCAGCAATGTAAATGGAGCATCTGTACTGATAGTGCATTACAAGGTCCAAGTCTCCGCTCCCCTACTACACCATCCAAGGTGCTTGTCTAACTTGGCAGTGTGATATCTGGTTGCATGTTGCATATGGTGTCTAGCTTGTATTGCTCCTAATTAGTGTAAACTGCATCTGCTTAGCTTACACATGATACATGTGAATATGACACGCTTTCCTATTTTTGGTACATACTATATCTTATGATAAGGCACCTTTAAGTCACCACTGTGATATTGGTTGTGTCTTGCATATGATTTCTAGCATGTACTGCTTCTAATTTGTTGAAACGCCATACAGTTTGAACTTGGCAGAGTGATATTGGTTGCATCTTTCATATGGTGTCTAGCTTGCAGTGCTTCTAATTTGTTGAAATGCCTTCTGCTTAGTTACCACATCATAGGTGTGAATATGTCACACCATCCTGTTTTTCATACATATTCCATCCTCGCATCATGTGTTTGCCTTTCATCCGAGTAGTGTTTGTCAGTATTGTCACACCCTAGCTAGTTCATGCATTAGAGTGTTGCATCATGTCTATCCTTTCATCAGAAACTTGAAATGGGAATGTCAGAACCCCCAGCCCCCTCTGAAACCAACTAGGGTTTACTAAAAAACTTTTTCAATGAACCTGAAATGCCCTTCTAAAATGTCCATCATTTTTGTCTTGGTTCAGAACCTCTGCCAAAAGTGTTGCACAATTTTCTAGGTCATCTAGGGGTCTTTGAATTAAATGATAAGTATTTGAATTTGGGCATTTAAAATTATATAAAATATTTCAAATGCTCAAATATCTCCAAACTAAAATGTTTCATGCTGGAAATAATCCAACTATGGACCAGAAGCAGTTTGGTGATTTTAGGAGTTGCCTAGGTATTTTTAATAATTCAACAAAGTTGCAGAAAAATAGAAAAAGAAAAAAAACAGAAAGGAAAACTTACCTGGCGCCTGCAACCCGGCCCACCTGCCGGCCCAGCCCAGCGCCGCGCCAGCGAGCTGCTTGCCGGCCAGGAAGGCAGGCAAGGTGCTCGACGGCGAGCACCGCATGGGTGCCACGCACCTGCTCGCCGCCTCGCCGCTCCACTCACCCGGCTAACACCGTGGATCGACCCCTCTCTCTCCCCCGAACCCCACAGACGTCCCCTCTCCTCTCCAGCTCCTCCCCCTCGCGCTCCCCAGCCATGGCCGACGCCACCGCCGCTGCTCCATCGCCGTAGCCGCGCTCCCCGCCGCCCATGCGTCGTCTCGTCGTGTCCAGGAGCTCCGCCGCGGTCCACTTCGTCGAGCTAACCAAGCCCCGTGTGCTCGCAAGGCCCGAGTCCACCGCACCGACCTCGCCCAAGTCCGCCGTCGCCCGAGATCCCCTTCAACGCCGTCGCCGCATCAGCTCGTCCCCGACCCCGCCGGTGGCCTCTACGGGTGCTCTGTGAGCCTAGCTACCCCTCCTACCCTTCCTCTCTCGCCCCCGAGCCGTGTAGCCACCGCACGAAGATCACCCGCATGCACCGCCACGGATCTCGTCGCCGATGTGCTCCCGGCCATCCTCCGTCCACCTCACGGTGTCCAACGCACTCACCATGTTGTGTTGAGTCCAACCGTGCACTCCCCGCACCTCACCGCACACCCTAGCTCCGAGTTCGCCTTCACCCGAACTCCGGTGACCGCCTAGGTCGTCGCCGGCGCCAACTCCGGCCACCCCGACCTCAACTCGCTCCACCAAGAGCTGCGGCTCGTCCCCAGCTCCACGTAGATGCCTTCCGCGCCCCATTTGGTGGCCGGAACGGCCAAAACCACTTCCGCCGCCGCGTCAGGCTCGCCGGCGGCTAAACGCCGGTGCAGCCGTTTTGACTTTGACCACGGGTGGGCCCTGGTTGACTCTGTTGAGTCAATGACAGGTGGGGCCCCCTTCTGCTAATTATCCAGATTAGTTTAAACTAAATTAAATTAGTTAATTATCCACTGACACCCTGGACCCACGCGTCAAGTTTGACCTGGACCGGGTCTGTTGACTTGCTGAGGTCAGCATGACCTCATGCTGACGCAGTAAACCTTTTCTGAAATTAAAATAAATCTAAAATGATTTATAAATTCCAGAAAATAACCCAAACTTCAAAAATTCATATAAATTCAACCGTAGCTCCAAATCAAACAAATTATATATGAAAAATGATCAGAAAAATCCAATCTATCCATCTGTACTAGTTTCATGCATGTTTAAACAAACTAACTTGAGGTTTAGTGCAGAACAAGATAAAACACTTTAAAGGGCCATTTATGAGTTTGAAATTTGAATCTTTGGTTCAAATTGATTCAAACCCATCTGGTTTTAGTTGCATTAGCCCAACACACTCATATTGCCATGTTTCATGCATGCATCATATTGTCGCACATTGTTTGGTAATGGTTGTGTATCGGTGTTCTTTGCGGCAGGTTCTGCCTCCGAGGAGTACCGTGATTACCCTAGCGAAGAACCGTATCCGTGCATCGATCCATCAGGCAAGCAACCAACCATTTGATCATATCGATACAATCCCATGTTCTCGCTCTTGCTCTCTTTTACTGCATTAAGACAACGCGTTTCAAACTGCTGTGTGCTACGGTAGTTGAACCCATTTCCTCTGCATGACCTGTCATTGCCACAGTAATTAGATGAAACCCACTAGCATGTGTAGGAATTGATTGAGCCATATGTATGTGTTGTTCCTACCTTGCTATGCCTGCTATGCTTAGAGTCGTGTCAGGTCTGGTTCATCTGGGTGATGGGCTAGAGTGAAATGATCATGTCGGTAATGAGAGTGATGTGGTGAACACGATTTGGTAAAGGTATCGATGAGAGGCCATGTAGGAGTACATGGTGGGCTGTTTCATTGAAGCCGACCTTAAGAACTGAGATCTGTATGCGTGATTTAAGATTCAGCTACTACCATGCATTGGGCCCTGAAATATGACCCCGCTCAACTTCTTATTCACCCTAGTCCTCTGTCCAGGAGTTGCAAGTAGTTTCTGGTGTTTGTAGCTTACTGGAGGCCGTGGACAGCGCTGACCCACGGGGTGGGCTGTGATGCGGTAGGTACGTGGCACGGTGTACCGAATACCCGTTAGGTATCTCGGGAACCCTGTACACATCGTTCGGGGCCGTATGGGAAACCTCGGCCGGACTCCCTGCGGATGGAACCTGGATAGGCGATAAACCTGGACTAGAGACTTAGGTGTTTAGGTAGGTCGTGGTCTACACCCACATCGGCTTTCGCTTGAAGGCTGTCGAGCACATGTCATGTGCAGACGCTAAGTGGTGGAAACATGTATGAAGAAGTACACCCCTGCAGGGTTAACATGATCTATTCGAATAGCCGCGTCCGTGGTAAAGGACTACTTGGTTGCTTATACAGTTCATAGACAAGTGAATGGATACTACTAAAAATCTCAAGATAAGCGTGAGTGCCGAGGATGGCTCTTCCGTAGGATGACGGAGGTGGATCCTCGGTGGTGTATTGAAGTGGTGAGTAGTGGACTCGTGTGCGCAAAACCATTTCATGTTGGAGTCTCGTAGGATAGCTTAGCCAAGAGTCAAAGCTGGCTTGCTGCAATAACTCCACCAACCCTTCTTGATAATGTGCATGTATGTAGGATCTGACGTAAGTCTTGCTGGGTACCTTTGTACTCATGTTGCTATAATTTACATTTTACAGAAGACGCTGCAACCCCTTCTGATGGGTTCTTCGTAGACGTTGACATCGATGAGTAGACTGAGGCCCAGGTGGTAATCCTGAGCTTGTGAAGGTCCACGTAGTATAGCTAGGCTTTCTAAGCCTCTTTCATTTTACTAGTTGTCTGTACTCAGACAAGTTACTTCCGCTGCTGGTTTGTATGACTGTATGACTTGAATGTGGGTCGTGTGACCCGTACTTGTATGTATGTTATGTATGGCTCTCTGAGCCTTTAAATAAAGAACTTGTGTCGTAGAGTCATGTTGTGATGCCTTGTTGTATTTGCACATATCGAGCATATTGTGTGTATGATTGAAATGCTTGGTATGTGTGGGATCTGACTATCTAGTTGTTTATCTTTAGTAGCCTCTCTTACCGGGAAATGTCTCCTAGTGTTTCCATTGAGCCATGGTAGCTTGCTACTGCTCCGGAACACTTAGGCTGGCCGGCATGTGTCCTTCTTCGTTCATGTGTCTGTCCCTTCGGGGAAATGTCACGCATTGAGTACCGGAGCCCTGTTAGCCCGCTACAGCCCAGTTTACCGGAGTCCTGCTAGCCCAGTGCTACAGCCCGGACCCACTTGCTGATGACCGACACGTTCGATGCTGGGTCATGGATGCCTGTCCCTGTAAGTCTGTGCCACTTTGGGTTTACGACTAGTCATGTCAGCCCGGGCTCCTTATCATATGGATGCTAGCGACATCATCATATACGTGAGCCAAAAGGCGCAAACGGTCCCGGGCAAAGGTAAGGCGACACCCGTGGGAATACCGTGCGTGAGGCCGCAAAGTGATATGAGGTGTTACAGGCTAGATCGATGTGACATTGAGTCGGGGTCCTGACAGCGTTGGTATCAAAGCCGGACTGCCTGTAGGTTCTCCAATCCAAACTGGTCGATGTTGAGTCTAGAAATGCTTTAGTTATATGTAGGGGAATTGATTGTGGGATGGTACGTAAGGCTCTTTTTACTTCTTTACTCATGGCATTCTGATCTGAGTCAGTCCATTCTTCTACCGGGGTTTAAGGATTAGGATCTTCTCTCTCTATCAGGTTCACGTGTTATGAATCAGTAGTACCTTATAGGTTTGATGACTACAAGCCTAGTTCAGTTCTACTACCTTGTTATGCTGATAAGTTGAACCCAGAACCTTGATATGATATTGTTGAGTGTCTATGCAATTTTTTGATAAATGTCTCAAACCCTTCTTGAGCATTTACAGCCGTTATGCTGTCGAAATTTTGCTAGAAATTCTAATGCCTTTGCATTATGGTTGTGCTTTCAGATGGCCACTCGCGACCAAAATCAAGTGGTTCGCCTGACCCGATGCATTGGTGTGACCGGTCATACGGCCATGTTAGTCCGAGTGATGATCGAGACGGGTTACCGTTGGTATCCCGAATACACGGTCGAAGAGCAGTTTCGAGATTTTAACCAAAGCTAGTATCTTTGCACCGTCCGGATATTTCCCTCTTATCCTGGTTCTACCGAGGCTCTTCACTGTTCCTATGGGCTCGGTGTTACTATTGAGATGGATGTGCAAGATGCGGCTTATTCTATGATGACCATCATGCGAGTCAGGACTGGCCTGCTTCGCAACACCGACTTACGGTATATGCCGGCTTCACTTCCTGGAGCGCACGGTTATCTCCGGGCTATCTATGCTGACCCCAGTCAGGAGGATTCACTAACTCGCACCACTGCTGAGTTGCTCGAGGATAAGGACCGAGAGAATCGGGCCTTGAGAATGGAGCTTTTCAACACCCGCGCCGATCATTGGGCCACCTTGACTCGGTTTGCACCGGCTGTGCAAGCTGGATGCATGGATATGAGAGATCTGTATCCTGTTAGGTCTACTCTGCCGGACATGATGGATTGGCGTGATGTGGGAGGCATCACCCCACCTCGTGGTCCTTGCAGGCCACCGTTTGTTGGTCCAAGACCTCACCCTAGCCCTTTTGGTCCACAGGCTCCTCAGGACCGGTTGTTTCCGGATGCTCATGTTGAACTTCCAGGCTATGGAGGAGACTTGTATGAGAACTACTACGGAGATGACTGAGATAGTAGTAGTTCCACTAGGTATTGTAATAGTTGTATTTCCACCGTCCTGCGTGACTTGTGGAATATGACTTAGCGTGTAGTAATTCCGGGGGTGTAGGAAAAATAATGTATAGGAGCTTGGGATGCCTCCGATGATATGTAATCCTCCTCTCACCGTAGTAGTACTTGTTGGTCTTGTACTAAACCTCGTATGGTGTGTATGACGATGGAATAAAAGAAGTAGTTTCTGTATCTACCATGTCATACGGATGATCATCTTGCATTCTGAGTTGTCCATTACATTCTACATTCTATGTCGGAATCTTGTCATGTTGGACTAAACCATTGTCTTGTTTTTCCTAGGATGGTCAACACTCGCAACAACCCTGCTCCCCCAGAGCAGGCCGAAGGCAGCAGAGTTGGGGATACAAATCTGCCTCACCCTCCCTCTCTGGCAGAAGTTATGGTACAGGCTGAGGGAAACAAGCGGGAGACCAACCGTTTGTTGGAGTGTATTGAACAGAACACAGCACACCATCAGAGGACTAACTTGGTGTCACTCAGTGATTTCATCAAGTTACATCCACCCACGTTCCACCACTCCGTTGAGCCTCTCAACGCTGATGACTAGCTTCGCAGTATTTCTCACAAACTGCATTCTGCGCTAGTAGCTGAGGCTGACAAGGTCACCTTTGCTGCATATCATCTTGAAGGCCCCGCCAGTCTATGGTGGGAGAATTATGGAGCTATGCGCCCAGCGGACCATGTCACTACTTGGGCTGAATTCAGCGAGGCTTTCCTTGAACATCACATTCCGGAGGGTCTCATGGACCGTAAACGTGAGGAGTTCTGTAGTTTCACTCAAGGTCGACTCTCTGTTGACGCTTACAGCAGGGAGTTTGGTAACCTTGCCCGTTATGCAACGGAGGAAGTTTCCACTGATGCCAAGAAGCAGGCAAGGTTCCGTAAGGGACTTAGTCCTGAGCTTCGCCGCGACCTCCGTCTGCATGAGTGCACATCTTTTCAGAAGCTTGTTAACAAGGCCATCAGTGCTGAGACTGGTCAGACTGATTATGAAGCAACACGCAAGCATGGCCGTGACTTGGGTTCCTCGTCCGGTGTTGGTCCTCAGAAGCGCCGCGTGTGGGTGCCTAACACTGCCCTGCCACCCAGGTTCACACCGAGGCCATCCTTCCAGGCGCCTCGCCCAGCTCAGCCATATGCACCAGCCAAGCCCTATGGTGGTCCAACCAACAATGCTCCTCCACATACCAGTTCCGTGACTTGTTTCAAGTGTGGGGAATCAGGCCACTATATGCGCGAGTGTCCCCAAACCAACCCCAACCAGACAGCAAAAACTGTTGGCCGTGGCAAGCCGACAGGGAAAGTGTTCTACGCCAAGCCGGCCACCACTGCTCGTGGCCATGTTAATTGTGTTTCTGCGGAAGAGGCTCAAGAAGATCCCAACGTCGTTCTCGGTACGCTCCTTGTTAATTGCCACCCGGCATCTGTTCTTTTCGATACAGGAGCATCTCATTCATTTATATCCGAGAGCTATGCTCGTCTGCATAACACCACATTCTGTGAGATGCCCACCTCTATGGTAATTCAAACTCCGGGATCCAAATGGCAAACTTCTAGAGTAAGCCATGGAAATGAAATTCAAGTCGACAAACTTGTTTTTCTCGCATCTTTGATAGCCCTCAAATCTTCGGATATTAATATCATCTTGGGTATGGACTGGATGTCAGCCCATCATGCCAAAATTGATTGCTTCTCTAGGACTGTTCAACTCATCCATCCTTCGGGGAAGATAGTCAATGTCTTGACCCGAATAGCCAAGCGACAGTTATATTCTCTTAACGCTAGCCCTTTGCCAGACCTTGAGGACGTTCCGGTAGTCCGTGACTTTCCGGATGTCTTCCCAGAGGAATTGCCAGGTGTTCCACCTGACAGAGATGCCGAATTCGTGATAGATCTCATTCCAGGAACTGTCCCGATTTCCAGAAGACCCTACAAGATGGCACCTTTTGAACTAGCCGAGCTTAAGAAACAACTCGATGAGTCCTTGAAAAAGGGTTTCATCCAACCTAGTTCATCTCCTTGGGCTTGCCCCGTCCTCTTCGTCACGAAGAAGGATGGTACGGACCGGATGGTTGTAGATTATCGACCTATCAACTTGGTCACAATTAAGAACAAGTATCCGCTCCCCAGGATCAACGACCTGTATGATCAGCTCGCTGGATCCTCAGTCTTCACTAAAATGGATTTGAGGTTGGGCTACCATCAAATCAAAATCAGGAACGGGGACATTCCGAAAACGGCCTTTGTTACTCGTTATGGCCAATACGAGTACACCGTCATGTCCTTCGGTTTAACCAATGCTCCAGCCACCTTCTCTCGGTTGATGAACTCAATCTTCATGGAGTATTTGGATAAATTCGTCGTGGTTTACCTCGATGATATACTCATCTACTCCAAGAACGAGGAAGAACATGCCGAACACCTAAGTTTAGTGTTGAAGAAACTTCGAGAGCATCGCCTTTATGCCAAATTTTCTAAATGTGAATTCTGGTTGTCAGAAGTGACCTATCTTGGACATGTAATTTCTGGTAAAGGCATTGCTGTTAACCCTGAGCGAGTTCAAGCCGTCCTTAATTGGACTCCACCTGAATCGGTCAAGCAAGTTCGGAGTTTCCTTGGCCTAGCGAGCTATTGCCGTCGCTTTGTCGAGAATTTCTCCAAAGTTGCCAAACCTCTAACTGAACTCCTCAAGAAAGATAAAAAGTTCGAGTGGACTCCACAATGTGAGCACAGTTTCCAGGAACTGAAAAGACGTTTAACCTCTGCTCCCGTATTGGTACCACCGGATTTTTCCAAGGATTTTGTTATCTACTGCGACGCCTCGCGACAAGGACTAGGTTGCATTCTCATGCAAGATCGACACGTAATTGCTTACGCTTCACGGCAATTGCACCCACATGAGGAGAATTATCCTACTCATGATCTAGAGCTTGCAGCTGTAGTCCATGCACTCAAAACATGGCGACATTACCTTCTCGGTAATCATTGCAAAATATTCACTGATCACCAAAGTCTGAAGTACATCTTCACCCAACCGGATTTGAATCTCAGGCAAAGACGTTGGGTCGAGTTGATCACAGATTTCGACTTAGGAATAACTTACACCCCAGGGAAAGCCAACGTCATGGCTGATGCGCTAAGTCGTAAATCTTATTGTAACAACCTGATGTTACAACAAAGTCAACCGCTTCTCCATGAGGAATTTCGGAAGCTTAACCTTCACATTGCTCCTCAAGGATTTCTTTCCACCTTGGTGGCGAAACCTACTCTTACGGATCAAATCATCGCTGCCCAAAAGCGAGATAAGGGAATATCTAAGATCAAGGAGAACATTGCTAGCGGAGGTGCTAGATGTTTCTCCACAAATGATCATGGTGTTGTGTACTTTGAGAACCGTTTAGTGGTTCCCAAGAACCAGCATCTACGGCAGTTGATCCTTAAGGAGGCTCATGAATCTCCTCTCACCATTCATCCCGGTAGTACCAAGATGTATCAGGACCTACGCCAGAGGTTCTGGTGGACTAGGATGAAGAGAGAAATTGCTCAGTATATTGCTAATTGCGACGTCTGCCGTCGTGTAAAAGCAGAGCATCAACGGCCTGCTGGCACCCTTCAACCCCTAGCTATTCCTGAATGGAAATGGGATAAAATTGGTATGGACTTCATTACCGGTTTTCCCAGGACCAAGAGAGGGAATAATGCTATCTTCATCGTTATCGATCGTCTTTCCAAAGTGGCCCATTTCTTACCTGTTCGTGAGAGTATAACTGCTAGTCAGTTAGCAGACTTGTACATCTCCCGAATAGTGTCTCTCCATGGTGTTCCTTTGGAAATTAACTCGGATCGAGGAAGTCTTTTCACCTCTCGATTTTGGGAAAGTTTCCAAAATGCTATGGGAACCCGCCTTTCTTTTAGTACCGCTTTTCACCCTCAATCAAGTGGTCAAGTGGAACGCGTCAACCAGATTCTAGAAGACATGCTTCGAGCTTCTGTTATCTCATTCGGAATGGAGTGGGAGAAATGCCTTCCATTTGCCGAATTTGCTTATAACAACAGCTATCAATCCAGCTTGGGCAAAGCCCCTTTTGAAGTTCTCTATGGACGAAGGTGTCGAACGCCTCTTAACTGGTCAGAAACCGGGGACAGACAATTCTTTGGCCCGGATATGATTCAGGAAGCAGAAGAGCAAGTTCGCATCATTCGTGAAAAGTTGAAAACAACCCAATCTCGTCAAAAGAGTCAATATGACCGAAAACATAAGGCTATGACTTTTGAGGTTGACGAGAAGGCTTACCTTCGGGTTACTCCTCTGAAGGGAACCCATCGCTTCGGTATCAAGGGCAAATTGGCTCCTCGTTACATTGGACCTTTTTGCATTCTCGCAAAATGAGGAGAAGTTGCCTACCAATTGGAACTACCTCCACATCTCTCCAGAGTCCACGACGTCTTCCACGTTTCTCAACTCAGGCATTGCTTCTCGGATCCTATCCGTGGAGTAGACCACGAAACGCTTGATCTCCAAGATAATCTCACGTATCGAGAGTACCCTGTTCGTATCCTCGATCAAGCTGAGCGTACCACTTGACGTCATAACATCAAGTTTCTCAAGGTTCAATGGTCGCACCATTCTGAGAATGAAGCAACTTGGGAAAGGGAGGATCGTCTTCGACTCGAGTATCCCGCCTTCTTCCCGGAGGAACCCAAATCTCGGGACGAGATTCTTTTGAGTGGGGGTGAGTTGTCACACCCTAGCTAGTTCATGCATTAGAGTGTTGCATCATGTCTATCCTTTCATCAGAAACTTGAAATGGGGATGCCAGAACCCCCAGCCCCCTCTGAAACCAACTAGGGTTTACTAAAAAACTTTTTCAATGAACCTGAAATGCCCTTCTAAAATGTCCATCATTTTTGTCTTGGTTCAGAACCTCTGCCAAAAGTGTTGCACAATTTTCTAGGTCATCTAGGGGTCTTTGAATTAAATGATAAGTATTTGAATTTGGGCATTTAAAATTATATAAAATATTTCAAATGCTCAAATATCTCCAAACTAAATGTTTCATGTTGGAAATAATCCAACTATGGACCAGAAGCAGTTTGGTGATTTTAGGAGTTGCCTAGGTATTTTTAATAATTCAACAAAGTTGCAGAAAAATAGAAAAAGAAAAAAACAGAAAGGAAAACTTACCTGGCGCCTGCAACCCGGCCCACCTGCCGGCCCAGCCCAGCGCCGCGCCAGCGAGCTGCTTGACGGCCAGGTAGGCAGGCAAGGTGCTCGACGGCGAGCACCGCATGGGTGCCACGCACCTGCTCACCGCCTCGCCGCTCCACTCACCCGGCTAACGCCGTGGATCGACCCCTCTCTCTCCCCCGAACCCCCCAGACGTCCCCTCTCCTCTCCAGCTCCTCCCCCTCGCGCTCCCCAGCCATGGCCGACACCACCGCCGCCGCTCCGTCGCCGTAGCCGCGCTCCCCGCCGCCCGTGCGTCGTCTCGTCGTGTCCAGGAGCTCCACCGCCGTCCACTTCGTCGAGCTAACCAAGCCCCGTGTGCTCGCAAGGCCCGAGTCCACCGCACCGACCTCGCCCGAGTCCGCCGTCGCCGGAGATCCCCTTCAACGCCGTCGCGGCATCAGCTCATCCCCGACCCCGCCGGTGGCCTCTACGGGTGCTCTGTGAGCCTAGCTACCCCTCCTACCCTTCCTCTCTCGCCCCTGAGCCGTGTAGCCACCGCACGAAGATCACCCGCACGCACCGCCGTGGATCTCGTCGTCGACGTGCTCCCGGCCATCCTCCGGCCACCTCACGGTGTCCAACACACTCACCACGTTGCGTTGAGTCCAACCGTGCACTCCCCGCACCTCACCGCACACCCTAGCTCCGAGTTCGCCTTCACCCGAACTCCGGTGACCGCCTAGGTCATCGCCGGCACCAACTCCGGCCACCCCGACCTCAACTCGCTCCACCAAGAGCTGCGGCTCGTCCCCAGCTCCACGTAGATGCCTTCCGCGCCCCATTTGGTGGCCGGAACGGCCAAAACCACTTCCGCCGCCGCGTCGGGCTCACCGGCGGCTAAACGCCGGTGCAGCCGTTTTGACTTTGACCACGGGTGGGCCCTGGTTGACTCTGTTGAGTCAATGACACGTGGGGCCCCCTTCTGCTAATTATCCAGATTAGTTTAAACTAAATTAAATTGGTTAATTATCCACTGACACCCTGGACCCACGCATCAGGTTTGACCTGGACCGGGTCTGTTGACTTGCTGAGGTCAGCATGACCTCATGCTGACGCAGTAAACCTTTTCTGAAATTAAAATAAATCTAAAATGATTTATAAATTCCAGAAAATAACCCAAACTTCAAAAATTCATATAAATTCAACCATAGCTCCAAATCAAACAAATTATATATGAAAAATGATCAGAAAAATCCAATCTATCCATCTGTACTAGTTTCATGCATGGTTAAACAAACTAACTTGACGTTTAGTGCAGAACAAGATAAAACACTTTAAAGGGCCATTTATGAGTTTGAAATTTGAATCTTTGGTTCAAATTGATTCAAACCCATCTGGTTTTAGTTGCATTAGCCCAACACACTCATATTGCCATGTTTCATGCATGCATCATATTGTCGCACATTGTTTGGTGATGGTTGTGTATCGGTGTTCTTTGCGGCAGGTTCTGCCTCCGAGGAGTACCGTGATTACCCTAGCGAAGAACCGTATCCGTGCATCGATCCATCAGGCAAGCAACCAACCATTTGATCATATCGATACAATCCCATGTTCTCGCTCTTGCTCTCTTTTACTGCATTAAGACAACACGTTTCAAACTGCTATGTGCTACGGTAGTTGAACCCATTTCCTCTGCATGACCTGTCATTGCCACAGTAATTAGATGAAACCGACTAGCATGTGTAGGAATTGATTGAGCCATATGTATGTGTTGTTCCTACCTTGCTATGCCTGCTATGCTTAGAGTCGTGTCAGGTCTGGTTCATCTGGGTGATGGGCTAGAGTGAAATGATCATGTCGGTAATGAGAGTGATGTGGTGAACACGATTTGGTAAAGGTATCGATGAGAGGCCATGTAGGAGTACATGGTGGGTTGTTTCATTGAAGCCGACCTTAAGAACTGAGATCTGTATGCGTGATTTAAGATTCAGCTACTACCATGCATTGGGCCCTGAAATATGACCCCGCTCGACTTCTTATTCACCCTAGTCCTCTGTCCAGGAGTTGCAAGTAGTTTCTGGTGTTTGTAGCTTACTGGAGGCCGTGGACAGCGCTGACCCGCGGGGTGGGCTGTGATGCGGTAGGTACGTGGCACGGTGTACCGAATACCCGTTAGGTATCTCGGGAACCCTGTACACATCGTTCGGGGCCGTATGGGAAACCTCGGCCGGACTCCCTGTGGATGGAACCTGGATAGGCGATAAACCTGGACTAGAGACTTAGGTGTTTAGGTAGGTCGTGATCTACACCCACGTCGGCTTTCGCTTGAAGTCTGCCGAGCACATGTCGTGTGCAGACGCTAAGTGGTGGAAACATGTATGAAGAAGTACACCCCTGCAGGGTTAACATGATCTATTCGAATAGCCGCGTCCGCGGTAAAGGACTACTTGGTTGCTTATACAGTTCATAGACAAGTGAATGGATACTACTAAAAATCTCAAGATAAGCGTGAGTGCCGAGGATGGCTCTTACGTAGGATGATGGAGGTGGATCCTCGGTGGTGTATTGAAGTGGTGAGTAGTGGACTCATGTGCGCAAAACCATTTCAGGTTGGAGTCTCGTAGGATAGCTTAGCCAAGAGTCAAAGCTGGCTTGCTGCAATAACTCCACCAACCCTTCTTGATAATGTGCATGTATGTAGGATCTGACGTATGTCTTGCTGGGTACCTTTGTACTCATGTTGCTATAATTTACATTTTACAGAAGACGCTGCAACCCCTTCTGATGGGTTCTTCGTAGACGTTGACATCGATGAGTAGACTGAGGCCCAGGTGGTAACCCTGAGCTTGTGAAGGTCCACGTAGTATAGCTAGGCTTTCTAAGCCTCTTTTATTTTACTAGTTGTCTGTACTCAGACAAGTTACTTCCGCTGCTGGTTTGTATGACTGTATGACTTGAATGTGGGTCGTGTGACCCGTACTTGTATGTATGTTATGTATGGCTCTCTGAGCCTTTAAATAAAGTACTTGTGTCGTAGAGTCATGTTGTGATGCCTTGTTGTATTTGCACATATCGAGCATATTGTGTGTATGATTGAAATGCTTGGTATGTGTGGGATCTGACTATCTAGTTGTTTATCTTTAGTAGCCTCTCTTACCGGGAAATGTCTCCTAGTGTTTCCATTGAGCCATGGTAGCTTGCTACTGCTCCGGAACACTTAGGCTGGCCGGCATGTGTCCTTCTTTGTTCCTGTGTCTGTCCCTTCGGGGAAATGTCACGCATTGAGTACCGGAGCCCTGTTAGCCCGCTACAGCCCGGTTTACCGGAGTCCTGCTAGCCCAGTGCTACAGCCCGGACCCACTTGCTGATGACCGACACGTTCGATGCTGGGTCATGGATGCCTGTCCCTGTAAGTCTGTGCCACTTTGGGTTTACGACTAGTCATGTCAGCCCGGGCTCCTTATCATATGGATGCTAGCGAAATCATCATATACGTGAGCCAAAAGGCGCAAACGGTCCTGGGCAAAGGTAAGGCGACACCCGTGGGAATACCGTGCGTGAGGCCGCAAAGTGATATGAGGTGTTACAGGCTAGATCGATGTGACATTGAGTCAGGGTCCTGACAAGTATCATGCATGAATGAGTTCTGAAGAGCGAATTTTATTCCTTTTTCTTATCGATTTGACTTCACAATGCAAAATCATTACAACTAAAGGAAATTAGCCCGGCAGTGGATGATGGTGGTCCTTCGGAGCAACACAAATAGGGGGTCTCTACAGATTCTACTCCGCCATCCTCCCAACAAGATTCGCAAGACAACACAAGGCTGGACAGTCAACGTAGCTGTGTAGATGATGAGCACATCTCCCCTACTCCACCATCACAGGTGCTTGCTCTAACTTGACACTATTATATGTGGTTGCATGTTGCGTATGATGTCTAGCTTGTATTGCTTCTAACTTGAATTGCATCTGCTTACTTTACACATAATGCCTGTGAATATGACACGTGTTCCTGTTTCTAGAACATATGTGTACATGATGAGCACATCTCCCCTACTCCACCATCACAGGTGCTTGCTCTTACTTGGAACTGTTATACGTGGTTGCATTTTCCGTATGATGTCTAGTTTGTATTGCTTCTGATTATGTTGAATTGCATCTGCGTAGCTTACAATTTATACCTGCAATGATCACTTACCCATAAGACACATTTAACTTGGGACTGTGATGTAGGTTGCATCTTGCATTGTCTTCTAGCTTGTACTGCTTCTAATTTCTTGAAATGGCACTTATGACGAGACACTTTTTACCTGATATAGTGATATTGGTTGCATGTTCATATGGTGCCTAGCTTTTATTTCTTCTAATTTTGTTGAAATGCCTTCTGCTTACTGTTTTTTCATACATATTCCATCCTCCTATCGTACGTGTGAATATGAAACGCTGTCTTTTTTTGTATATATTCCATCCTCCTATCCTGCGCTTGCCTTACATCAAAGTAGTGTTCGTCTGTATCATGCATCAAACAGTTATGTAGAGCTAATTTTATTCATCTTCTTGTGGTTTTGACTTCATAAGGCAATATCAGAAAATAGGAAGGAAAAGAGTAAGTTAGGGGATGTTGGTGGTCCTCCGCACCAACGCAAACAGAGACTCTCTAGATTTGCCACTGCTGCTGCTAATGAAGTTGAAGTCCCAAGTCTACATGATGAGTTCATCTCCCGTACTCCACCATCGCAGGTGCTTGCTCTAAGTCGACAGTGTGATAATTGGTTTCATGTTGCATATGTTGTCTAGCCTGTATTTCTTCTATTTTGATTAAATTGCACCTGCTGAGTTTATACGTTATACATGTGCATATGACATGGCTTTCTGTGTCTAGAATACACTGCATCTATCTATCATACCATGTTCTTACATCAAAGTACTGATGTTGTGTATCCTACATCAGTCACTCATGATTGGACGCTTTTAACATGGCAGTTTGATAGTGGTTGCATCTTGCATTGATTTCTACGCTGTACTGCTTCTAATTTTTCGAATTGCCACTTATGACAAGACACTTTTAACTTGGCAGAGTAATATTGGTTGCATCTTTCATATGGTGTCTAGCTTGCATTACTTCTATTTTCTTGAAAATCCTTTTGCTTAGTTTGCACATCGTAGCTGTGAATATATCATGTCGTCCTGTTTTTCTTACATATTCCATCCTCATACGGTTGTCTTACATCAAAGTATTGCTTGTCTGTATCATGCATCAATGAGTTCTGAAGAGTGATTTTATTCTTTTGTGTTGTGGGTGCAGCTTGACATGGCAAAGTTAAAAAAGAGCAAGGAAAATAATATAGTAGGGAGTGCTGTTACTCGTCGGGTGAAACGGAAAAGGTTTTGCCGTCGAGATTCTGCTGGTACTTATAGTGCAGTAGAAGGTCCAAGTCCACCAGCTAAATCTACAAACACAGTATCACCTACTCCACCAGCTGCAGCATCTGCTTCAACTGTACCAGCATCTCAACCAGTTACTCGTTCGTTTGCTCTGGAACTGGTCAGTTCCCAAGCTGCCTTCACACCTAACACTACTTCGAAGCACTGCTGACACACCAGGACTTGGCAAGATCAGATGAACCTCATGAGCATCAACACCAAGATGGTACCTGACCGAGTCAAGTTGCAGTTGCATGCTCCTTTATATGTACTCTCACAGTTTGTTGTACACTAACACTTTACATATTCGCTGTTGAACTAGCACCACGGCGCAAGCGAAAACAGACATCAGGGATAATGCTTGACAGATTAACAAAATCTAAAGGAGGAAGAATGGAGATCCATTTTGAGGCGGGTTTAAAAAGGCCACGTGATGCTACAGAGTCAGCCAAGTTAGTATCAGATGCAACCGTTGTCATTAGGTGTCATGCACATATCCTCCCAACGTGGATCCAGTACAGGAATGAGAAAGACAATACCCAGTTTAACACCTTCCTTGACCATTTATCCGTAAGTAATGTTATTCATCGCAATTAGTAATATTGTCTTGCTCTGTCCCATACTTTCTAGCTTCCTCCTAATAAGACTCACATTCTTTTTTCAACAGATGAGGTTCAAGTTGGATCCGAAAGATGATGCAACTAGACAAGCATGCACTCATGTTTTTCAGTCTGCTCTGCAACAGTATCGGTACCACCTTAGAAAATCTCACTTTGAAGGCAAGGCTAACAATGAAACCGCACAAACATCTCCAGTGGAATATATTAGAGATGAAGACTGGACAGCCCTCGTTAAATACTAGTCTGATCCAAAGTATCAAGTAGGCTATATGTATTTGATCAGACCACATATTGAACTTGTATTTATGTATGTGCCTTACAAGTGTATCTTCTTCTAGGCTAACTGTTTGAAGAACAAAACCAACCATTGTAAAGTGAAATTCCAACAGACCACAGGATCTCGTAGCTATATTGCACACTGCGAGGCTCTTGTAAATAGCTGCTACTTCCTTCTTTTTTTGTGCCATATTATTGTATCTATATTGACTTGTTCCAAATACAGAGGAAATCCCGTGCGGACCAAAAAGAACCTGAACCGAATCCAGTGCAAATCTTCAAGGATTTCCACACCAGCAAGATGAAGGGCATGAGCACACCAGTTCAAGCTGCTGTTGTAAGTCCTTACTCCTCCTGCCTTGAACTGATTAGTACTGTGATGTGTTCATTTAACTACTTGGTTTGCAGCCAATGTCAGTTACTCTGTTCACTTTTATTCACAGTTGTCTTAACGTATCATTTCACCTTACATGGTTTAAAAGAGATGAAGGATATTCTTTTGGTCTTGATCTGTAATCTAGCTGTTATGTTCACGTGCGCACACAATGATAAAATAGCATGTTTGTTTTATATCTGTTTGCCCATGATATGAATGATGTCATACTATGTTCATCCTACTTTAAACCATATCTCTTTATCCTTAGATGTCAATGAATGTGAGGAAATAGACAATACAGTAGGCATGCTACATGGACATATGTTCTGAAAGTGATTTTATTATGTAGTTGGCACTACAATACATGCTAATGTATTACAGTAGTTCACTAGAATAAGTTATGTATAAACGTTTAACCTACTTTGTTTGTTTTTGTCTCATTAGTAACTTATCTGGCACACTAATCTACAAGTTCAAACTTTCAGGAAGCTATGGAACAAATGATTGAACAGCCACAACCACCTGAAGGTGACGAGACTACTACAGGCACAATGTCACCTCTTGCTGCAGTGCGTCAGTATCTCTCCACTAACAGTGCAAAAAGCACCTTCCTGCGTAATTCTGGGTTGGTTATCAAGGTAACCTTGTCCAAATCGCCTACTGAAGAAAATCTTCCTGCTATACAGAGTGATATATCTGTGCTCCAGACACAAGTCCAATCCCTAATGGACATTGTTTCAGAAACAAGAATAGTGGTTGAGAAATGTCGTCAAGATATGAATGGTTTTGAAACCAGACTATCAGACATTCGCTTCGTTGTTCAAGAGAAATGGCAGAAAAAAGGTGGAGATCGTGTTGCTCCATCAGATTCTACAGCCTGAAACATTAGCACTCAGGTCAAATGATTTGTGGTTCTATACATCTGATGGTGATTTTATCTGGAAGGACTGTAAACTTTATGCCAACATGCCTTTTGTTGTATGGTTGGAATTTATTTTTTTGTGATACAACATTTACGATGCTGCCTCAGGCTGCAGTAATTCCGATGCTATTTTTGTATAGTGTAGGTTTATCTTAGTAATGTATTCGGCCGAAAGCTTCGTAGGAGCCCAACATGCCAACATTCGTCGGGCCCATTCCCATTGGGCTAAAAACGATTACGGGCCGAAATTGGCATGTAGCCCACTAAAAATATCTGGGCCTAAATCAGCATAAGCTTTCATATTTTTCTGGTAGGCCTCTGCCCATAGTGTGTCTTTAACAGGCCTAAACATAATTTGGGCCCTCAGTAAAAATAGGCCGTTTACAGGTGTAAATATCTCGAACCCATAAAATATATGGGCCTTTAATAGACCGAAAGTGAGATTGGGCCCTGATTGTGCCAAATAACCCACTGGACTTTAACAGGCCGAAATTCGAACGGGCTGTAAATGCGCCGACCTAATACACGGGCCTTTAACAGGCCGGAACTTCGGTCGGGCTAGATTATCGTATTTTTATATGGGCCGTTAATGGGCCCGATATGATGTTGGGCCACATATGGCCCATGGTTTACGTCCGGCGTTAATAGGACGAAAATGACAACAGGCGAAAGTGGCCCAAAGCTATAGTGAGCCTCTAACAGGCCGAATGTCAGACATGGCCGAATATAACCCAAATCCTTCATGGTCGTGTATGGGCTGTAAGTTTTGATGGCTTGTAAATGGGCCCAAATGAAGCCAGACCTTTAACATGCCGGAAATACACCGGGCCGTAATTCGGCCCAATTACTTAGCGGACTGTTAACGGGCCAGAAGTGACCATGGGCCACATTGATGACAAGTTTAGGACAGGCCGTTGACGGGCCTATTTGACAGAGAATGTTGGGCCTTTAGCTGGGTCGGCCCATTATGGTTGGCAGAATCTTGTGGGCCTTTAGCTGGGCCGGCCCATTATGGTCCGCAAAATCTTGTGGGCCTTTAGCTGGGCCGGCCCATTATGGTATGCAAAATCGTGTGGTCCTTTAGCTGGGCCGGCCCATTATGGTCCGCTAAATTTTGTGGGCCTTTAGCTGGCCCGGCCCATTATGGTCCGCTAAATCTTATGGGCCTTCGGTTGGGCCGGCCCATTTAATCTTTGTGGGCCACTTTTGGGTCGGTCCACGTGTCAACATATCATAGGCCCATCTCGACCGTTGGATGAGTGACACATGTGCCAACGCGGAGCTGACGCATAGATCCGTCAACCAATGAGAATTTTACACGTGGAAAATCGACATTGGTCGTGGCTGTTAACGGGTTATCGGATCCAAAATCCGACCCGATAGCTTAACGGCGTTCTGTTACGGTGGATGCCATGTGTCGGTCACCCTTGACGAAAGCACTTTCGTGACGCGCGATTTATCATCATGGAACACTTCTAGGACAGCACAGGTATGACTATCTTGATTCTGTCATAAATTTGTCATGGATGTACATGCATGACAGAAAACGCGACCTACTGTGACAAACACGTATCATCACGGAAGTGTATTTTTTTTGTAGTGTTAGCCATGTCGATCTGAGACTTTCTTACTTTTTGTCTTCTCTATATTTACCCCTATCATCATACACTATTCCACCTATAGTGCTATATCCATGGCTTGCGCTCATGTATTGCGTGAGGGTTGAAAAAGCTGAAGCGCGTTAAAAAGTGTGAACCAATTGCTCAGCTTGTCATCGGGGTTGTGCATGATAAATACTTTGTGTTAAGAAGACAGAGCATGAAAAGACTATATGATTTTTTAGGGATAGCTTTCTTTAGCATTGATAGTTTGAAATACATGATTGTTTGTTGGGAAGCCTGAGTATTGATGTCTTTATGTCAAATTATAGACTATTGCTTTGGATCACTTATGTCTTAATATTCATGCCATGATTAGATATATGCTCAAGTTTATGCTAGGTAGCATTCCACATCAAAAATTATCTTTGTTACCATTTACCAACTCGAGGACAAGCAGGAATTAAGCTTGGGGATGCTGATACGTCTCCGTCGTATCTATAATTTTTTATTGTTTCATGCCAATACTATACAACTTTTATACACTTTTGGCAACATTTTATATGATTTATTTGGACTAACATATTGATCTAGTGCCCGGTGCGAGTTCCTGTTTGTTGCTTGTTTTTTGTTTCGCAAAAAATCCATATAAAACAAAGTCCAAACGCGATAAAAAATTACAGAGAATTATTTTAGAATGTATGTGATTTTTGGGAGGTGGAATCAATGTAAACAGGGGCCCACGGCCCCCAAGATACACCAGGGTGCCCCAGGGGGTGCCAGGCGTGCCCAGGTATATTATGCTGCAAGAAAGATACTTTATGGAAAAAATCATGTAAAAATTTTAGTGCAATCGGAGTTACGGATGTCCGGGAATTTAAGAAATGGTGGAGGGCCAGATCTGAAAAATGCAAAACAGAAGAGAATAGAGAGGGAGATTCAATCTCGGAGGGGCTCCTGCCCCTCTGCCACCATGGAGGCCATGGACTAGAGGGGGGACTCTCCTCCCATCTAGAGGGGAGGCCAAGGAAGAAGAAGAAGGAAGGGGCTCTCTCCCCCACTCTCCTGGTGGTGCCGGAGCGCCGTCGGGGCAAGGATCGTGACTACATCAACAATATTTCTACCGTCAACACCAAGTCTCTCCCCCTCTATGCAGCATTGTAACACCTCTTCTCCCCGCTGTAATCCCTAATTAAACATGGTGCTCAACTCCATATATTATTTCCCAATGATATTTGGCTATCCTATGATGTTTGAGTAGATCCGTTTTATCCTATGGGTTAATCGTGATCCTAGTTGGTATGATTGTATATTTTATTTATGGTGTTGTCATATGGTGCCCTTTGTGTCGCGCAAATGGAGGGGCCCCTGCTATAGGGTGTTGCAATATGTTCATGGTTTGCTTATTGTCGGTGTTGCGGGGGTGACAGCAGCCTAAACGCGGATAAGTGGGTTATGGCGTATGGGAGTAAAGGGGACTTGATACTTAATTCTATGGTTGGATTTTACGACCTTAATGACCTTTAGTAGTTGCAAATGCTTGCTAGGGGTCCAATCATAAGTGCATATGATTCAAGTAGAGAAAGTATGTTAGCTCATGCCTCTCCCTCATATAAAATTGCAAGAATGATTATCGGTACTTGTTATCAATTGCCTATGGACAAATGACTTTCTTGTTGACAAAAGCTATCCACTTTTATTACCTTGCAATTTATTTGTAGTTTTATTCTTGCAAAGTACTCGTAGTTTTATTCTTGAAAAATAGTTTCATACTTGTTTTAGGTAAAGCAAACGTCAAGTGTGCGTAGAGTTGTATCAGTGTCATTAGAACTTGATGGAATATTTGTTCTGCCTTTAGCTTCTTGTTGGGTTCGACACTCTTATTTATCGAAGAAGTCTACAAGCGATCCCCTATACTTGTGGGTTATCAAGGTTTGCATGAGTTTTGCCTATTTGGTTCAACTGCAAGTTCAATCGAAGTCCATACATCTGATGTAGAGGCTTTCGTATCAATCGGAGCAGGAAACTCTGAAATTAGTTCCATGGTTTCTTTCCTTTGACCTGATGACGAACATAATGTTATCTCATAGAGTTGCACTTCCCTCCCACTCACTCTTTTGGAAGAGACATTTTCTTCAAAAATCATGCTGCTCTATATGGCAAACCTTTTGCCTCAGCATAGTGATGGAGGAATGCCCAATTATTTGGGATAACCTACGAAGTAGTATTTGTCTAATTTGGAATAGGTTTGTAAACATTTTACCCATGTCTATTTTCCAAATGCTAAGAAAAGACAAAACATGGTTGGGCGTACCATACCATGACATCATTTGAACATATGTGATGGCACTCTTTTCAGTGTAAAATCATAGTCTCCAAAGCATTACTTTAAAAGGGATAATGGCAAATTTATTTATATCACTTTGATCTTACCATGTCATATATTGTTTGATTACATCTTATCGGACATTCCACTCACAGTGGTGTTCCGGGAGGTGTAAGTTATCAAATTTTTTCACAACTCATCGGACATTCGCTAAACTTCTAACTTAGATATTCCTTTCCGCAATCTAATTTCAGAAACATAATTTTCTTGTTACAATAATTTCTACTTAATTCTGAAAACCTTTTGAACTATTTCAAAAGATCCAGACTTATGTCTCATTAAGAAAATATTCACATATATACTTGAGTATTACTGAAGATAGATAAATTTATTACTAGTAACAATACTTATTGGACTACACACATCAAAATGCATGATTACTAGTATGTTTGTGTAACACCCTCGATGCGAATATATCCCCCACGTGTCGAGGCATGACTTAGAGGCATAATCGCATTGAAGGCATATGTCGCAAGTTAGGCAATCTTCACAACATCCCATGTAATATAAATAATAAAGGGGAGATAACATAGTTGGCTTACACTCGCCATGTCAATCAATTACATAAATAACATTACAACATCCAAACACTCATGGCCCGGCTACGGCGCCAAAATAAAAGATAACCCAACATGCGACACGGTCCCGATCACCCCCAACTGGACACCACTACTGATCATCAGGAAAGGAAACATAGTAACATTGAGAGTCCTCGTCGAACTCCCACTTGAGCTCGAGCGTGTCACCTGGAGCGGAATCATCAGGCCCTGCATCTGGTGTAATAGTAATCTGTGAGCCACAGGGACTCAGCAATCTCGCACCCTCGCGATCAAGACTATTTAAGCTTATAGGTAAGGCAGGGTAAAAGTATATGTGGAGCTGCAGCACGCGACTAGCAAAAATGGTGGCTAACTTATTCACAAAAGAGAGCGAGAAGAGGAGGCAAAGCGCGAGCGAGAAACTAGAGAGCAACCTGCGCAAACATTAATCCAACACCGTGTCCACTTCCCGGACTCCGCCGAGAAGGGGCCATCACGGTAACACACTCAGTTGATTCATTTTAATTAAGTTAAGGTTCAAGTTATCTACAACCGGACATTAACAAATTCCCATCTGCCCATAACCGCGGGCACGGCTTTCGAAAGTTCAAATCCCTGCAGGGGAGTCCCAACTTAGCCCATGACAAGCTCTCACGGTCAACGAAGGAATAGACCTCCTCCCAAGATGTTCCGATCAGACTCGGTATCTCGGTTCTTCAAGACACTTCGACAGGTTAAAACAAGACCAGCAACACCACCCGAATGTGCCGACAAATCCCGATAGGAGCTGCACATATCTCTTTCTCAGGGCACACTCAGATTGCCTAAACTTCCGGTAGGCCAGCCCAGAGTTGCCCCTGGTAGCCACCGGCGGCTGACAGTTTGGACCAACACTCAGAGGAGCACTGGCCCGGGGGGGTTAAAATAATGATGACCCTTGAGTCTGCAGAACCCAAGGGAAAGAAAAGGCTAGGTGGCAAATGGTAAAACCAAGGTTGGGCATTGCTGGAAAAGCTTTAATCAAGGCGAACTATCAAGGGGTTCCCATTATAACCCAACCACGTAAGGAACGCAAAATCCGGGAACATAACACCGATATGACGGAAACTAGGGCGGCAAGAGTGGAACAAAACACTAGGCGAGAGGCTGAGCCTTCCACCCTTTACCAAGTGTATAGATGCATTAAGATAACAAGATAATATAATGATATCCCAACAAGTAAATAAATGTTCCAACAAGGAACGGCCTCCAATCTTCACCTGCAACTAGCAACGCTATAAGAGGGGCTGAGCAAAGCGGTAACATAGCCAATCAACGGTTTGCTAGGACATGGTGGGTTAGAGGTTTGACATGGAAATTTGGGAGGCTTGAAAGCAAGTGGTAGGCATCGTAGCATGGGCATAGCAAAAGAGCGAGCAATCTAGCATAGCAAAGATAGTAGTGATTTCGAGGGTATGATCATCTTGCCTGCACAGTTATCAGAGTTGACTGGATCCTTGAAAGCAAACTCAACAGTCTCCTTGTTAGCGAACTCATCTCCCGGCTCTACCCAAACAAGACAAACAAGCAACAAGGACACAATCAACCACGTGCAAGGATCAATCAATATGATGCAATGATGATATGCTATGCGGGATGCGATGCGGGATGCATATGCAAGATATGACAGGAAATGCAAGAACCTAGCCTCAGCGTGGAAATCCAAGTGTGCCGCTGGAAAGATGAGATGAAATCGCTTGAAAACGATATAAAGAATGCCGGAATCGGAGTTGCATTTGGAAATGGCAAGCGATTCAAAAATGACACCGGTCTGCAATTTACAGCAAGTAGCCATCTAAATGCAATGAGATGAACATGCTACAGCACCCAAACATGACAACAAAATACATGGCAGGGAGGCATTCAAGATGCTTAACAAAAGTCTGGCACTGAGCTATGGCCAATTCATCCATTAATAGGTTCAAACAAGCATGGCAAAAATGCATATGGTAAACAGATCTCAGACTTAGTGAAATTAACACTTGTCTGGAATTTCAGATCAGGTAGCCCTCTTTGGAACAACAAAACTACATGCTGCAGGACCTGAACATGGCAAAGTAAAACATGGCATGGAGCTACTCAAAGAGCTTAACAAAAGTCCCTTAGTGACCTTGAGCCAAAAGGGATCAGAAAATACAATTGCAAGCATGTGAACATGGCAAAAACATAATCAGATCACAGACTTAGTGAAAACTGGAGCATGCTGAAAACAAATATCAAGTAGGCATGTTTACGAGCTCGATGCACTCACCACGGAGCAAGTCATGACCAACTAAGCATACATCTGTCAATAACACACAAAATGCAAGCTAGACATGGCAAGAACAATAGCATAGCATGCACGGATCAACTACAACATCATCAGCAAAATTGCAAACAAGTTGACAATCTGCCCAGATTCACAAAGTAGCAAAAGCAGAGCTCGATTGACTCAAGCTAGGTTGCTCCATAATTACAAACAAAGACATGGATGGATAGAGCACTACAACATTAACAAAACATCCTTACTGATCATCCTCAAAAGAGGCACGGATCACTAGGAATCAACATGAACATATGGCCATATGAAATAAACAGCTCAAGGACTTAATGGAAATGCTAAGTCCCTGAAATCAGAATTAACAAGTGCCTCACTTGGCAAGCTTTTACTAGTCACCACACACATCACAAAAATATATAGGTTGCACCTCTGGAAAGATGACAAAACCCTCGACAAAACATATGTAGAGCATCAGGGCATATCATGCACACAATAATCATGGCAAAAATGACAAAAAGCTAAATGAAGTAGCAGATCTGACAATTATCTCAAGTAGCCCTCTTCTAACAGCATTTCGGGCATCAAGATGAACTCAAATTAAAATGATGCAATGGAAAGAAATGATGTGCTCTCTGAGATGAACATTTTGATATGCTATATGCATGAATCGGTGCTATGGATGCAAAGTTACGAGGCCAAGAACAAAGGCACTTGGGCTAGGAAAATCCGGGGACTTAGTGAAAAAAATCAACCTCTCTCAGATCTAGGGTTTGCACGGAATCCGAGGCGCGGTCGGGGCACTGTTCACCGGAGTTCGCCGGCCGGAGTTGGGGAAGCCGGAGCTGGAGCGCCGGCGACGAGGCGCGGCCCGGGGAGGCGCGGCC